>NC_056751.1:806697003-806727810 GCF_019279795.1 Protopterus annectens
ACAACAAGAGGGCAAATTTAGACACTGAAGAGTCCTTTCATTACATAGTAGAAAGAGCGATTTTGACACTAGAGTCCTTTCTTCACACAGCAGGATGGCCTATTTAGACACTGAAGACTCCTTTCTTCACACAGCAGAAGGTCCTATTTAAACACTGAAGTGTCCTTTCTTCACACAGCAGGAGGGCCTATTAAGACTCATTTCTTCACAAACGACTATTTTTTTCACTAACATGTCCCTTCTTCACAAAGCAGGAGGGCCTATTTAGACACTGAAGAGTCCTTTCTTCATGCAGTAGGAGGGACTATTTAGACACTTGAAGAGTCCTTTCTTCACACAACAAGAGGGCAAATTTAGACACTGAAGAGTCCTTTCTTTACATAGTAGAAAGACCGATTTTGACACTAGACTCCTTTCTTCACACAGCAGGAGGGCCTGTTTAGACAATGAAGTGTTTTTTCTTCATGCAGCAGGAGGGCATATCAAGAAACTGAAGACTCCTTTCTTCACACAGTAGAAGGTCCTACTTAAACGCTGAAGTGTCCTTTCTTTACACAGCAGGAGGGGCTATTTATACACTGACATGTCCTTCCTTCACACAGTAGGAGTGCCTAATTCTACACTGAAGAGTTCTTTCTTCACATAGTAGGTGGTCTTATTTAGACAATGAAGTATCCATTCTTCATGCAGCAGGAAGACCTATTTAGACACTGAAGAGTCTTTTCTTCACACAGTAGGATGTCCTATTTACACACTGAAGAGTTCTTTCTTCACTCAATAGCAGGGCCTATTTAGACACTGGAATGTCCTATTTAGACACTGAAGAGTCTTTTCTTCACACAGCAGGAGGTCCCATTTACACACTGAAATTTCTTTTCTTCACACAGTAGAAAGGCCTGTTTAGACACTGAATGGTCCCTTCTTCACAAATCAGGAGAGTCTGTTTAGACAATGAACAGTCTTTTCTTCACAAAGTAGGAGGTCCTACTTAGACACTAACATGCTGTTTTTTTCACATGGCAGGAGGACCTATTTATACACTGAAGACTCCTTCCTCCACACAGCAGGATGGACAATTTAGACAGTGAAGAGTTCTTTCGTCAAACAGCAGGAGGGTCTGTTTAGACACTGAAGAGTCTTTTACTAAACAGCAGAAGTGCAAATTCAGTCACTGAAGAGTCCTTTCTTCCCACAACCAGAGGATCTATTTATACACTGAAAAGTCCTTTCTTCATACAGTAGGTTTTATTTAGACAATGAAGTGTCCATTCCTCATGCAGCAAGATGACTTTTTTAAACACTGAAGACTCCTTTCTTCACACAGCAGGAGGTCCTATTTAAACAATGAAGTGCCCTTTCTTTACACAGCAGGAGGGTCTATTTATACACTGATATGTCCTTTCTTCATACAACAGGAGGGCCTATTTATACACTAAAGGCACCTTTCTTCACATAACCAGAGGGCCTATTTAGACACTGAAGAGTCCTTTCTTCATACAGTAGCAGGGAATATTTAGACACTTGAAGTGTTCTTTCTTCACACAGCAGGTGGGCATATGAAGACACTGAAGACTCCTTTCTTCACACAGTAGGAGCTCCTATTTAAATACTGAAGTGTCCTTTCTTTACACAACAGGTGGGTCTATTTATACACTGACGTGTCATTTCTTCATACAGTAGGAGGGCCTAATTATACACTGAAGACTCCTTTCTTCACACAGGAAGAGGTCCCTTTACACACTGAAGTGTCTTTTCTCCACACAGTAGAAGGGTCTATTTAGACATTGAAAGGTCCCTTTTTCACATAGCAAGAGAATCTATTTAGACAATAAAGAGTCTTTTCTTCACAAAGGCGGAGGTCCTATTTAGACACTAACATGCCTCATTTTTTACACAGCAGGAGGATCTATTTATACACTGAAGAGTCTTTCCTCCACACAGCAGGAGAGACAATTTAGACACTGAAGAGTTCTTTTACTAAACATCAGAAGGGCAAATGTAGTCAATGAAGACTCCTTTCTTCACACAGTAGAAGGGCCAATTTAGACACTGAAGAGTCCTTTGTTCACACAGCAAGAGGGCATATTTAGACACTAAAGTGACCTTTCTTCACATATCAGAAAGGCTTGTTTAGATACTGAAGTATCCTTTCTTCACGCAGCAATAGAGCCTATATAGAAACTAGAGTCATTTCCTCACAAACAAGGAAAGCCCATTTAGACACCGAAGTGTCATTTCTTCACACAGCAGGAGGGCCAAGTTAGACAATAAACAGTCTTTTCTTCAAACAGTAACAGGTTCTATTTCAACACTGAACAGTCATTTCTTTACACAGTAGGAAAAACAAAAGAAGGAATATAAGGTGAAGGATCAGATGAGAAGGCAAAAAACGTGGAAAATGCATAAATATAGTTGCAAGTATAGAAAACTTCTGGAAGAATCTCATGTTGATCAGGAACAAGTGCAGGAATGGTTAAGGAGAGGCAAATTCAAACCAAGAGATGAAAGGTTAATGTTGGCGGCACAAGATAGTGGGTTACGTACATGATGGTTTACAAACTCCATTTAACATGTGGGAGAAACAGACAAATGTAGGTTTTGCAAAGCAGAATTGGAAACAGCCTTGTATACTGAAAGGCATTATGATGTGGCCAGACTGTTGCACTGGACATTGTGCAAATATTATGGTATTGAATTGGATGAAAAACACTGGAAACATGAGCCACAAAACATTATAGGAAAATGATGATGTCTACATCACATGAGATTGTCCATTAACAACAGTTCAAAATATAAATGCTAGAAAACCGGATATAGTGGTCCAAGAAAAGAAGACAAAAGTAGCACTGATCATTGAAATCGCTACACCCAGTGACTACGGTGTCCTGCGTACAGAGAGACACAAAATTATAAAATATCAGGATTTGCAAGTAGAAATGAGAGCAATGTGAAAGAAAGATACCCAGATAGTTCTTTTTACTCAACAATTTTTTATTTTGTTTTTTGAGAAGAAATAAAAAAACCAGCAAAATTAGATTACAATTCAATAATAGTAAAAGGAACAAAAACATTATTTACAATATTTACAAGTGACCCAAAGGAGAAACAGTACAATAATAATTAATAAAAAATCCAGAGAAGAAGAAGAGAAAAAAAAAAAAAAAAAAGTCCACAAAAGTCTATATCTCTTTGAACTCATATGATGGAGATTGTGTCTAGTTGCATTACTTCTATGAGTGTAAGTATTTTATTCCAGGGGTTGTCTGACCATTTTCTGGGGAACATTCTTTCTTCCTTGACTTTTATCTCCTTTTGTGCAGTCTCCTTAAGTAGAAATATAAAGTCTTCAAAACACGGAGGAGTTGCAGATTTCCATTTCCTTGTGATACACTTTCTGGCAACCGCCAGAATAGTACATAAAAGATATTGATCTCTTTTATTCATAACTACTAATTCATCTATATTCAAAAAAAATAAAGACTTTGTTAAAACAAATGTATCATTATAAATAGCTTGAAGAAAATTGCCAATTTTCTCCCAAAACGTTTTAATACAATCATAAAATATATGAAACCAATCCGCTTCACAGCTTAAAGAGCATCTCCAACAAATAACATTTTGATTTGAGTTGAATTTAGCTATTTTATTTGGAGTATAAAAGGCTCTATGCAAAAATTTCCAGGTGAAGATTCGCCATGTTTGTGTATTAGAAGTTAGTTTAATGGAGTATAGAAGATTATTTTACAATCGTTTGACAGATTTGTTGATAAACCTCTAGATATAAAATTCCAAGTGCTTTGATCTATTTTAGCCTTGTAGACTATTAAAATCTTATATAGTTTAGATGTTGAATTTGGCCAGTTATGGTTATCATAAATCAGTTCTTGAATATAGTTTATAAGTTTTGGCTTAGACTTGAAGGACGAATCATTAATAATTTTGCATAAATTTTTAGAGTAGAGTAAAATTTTCTGGAGACTTACTCTGTCTACATTTATTATATTAAATTCATTTGTAACTTGTTGACTAGTTAATGTTTTAAGATTATTTATGCATTGGGCCCAACATATGAGATTATTAGATTCCCAATTAATGAGGGTGTTATCATGAATTTTCTTTTAAATTTCTTTGATGTATTAAATGGTAATAACAGTTCAAACCATACTTTTATGTCAGGATTTGAGTTTATAAAGGATCTGAATAAATTATAAATATTATTTAAATATGATAGATTAGTAGGTTTTGTTATGTTATTTTGAAGATTAATGCATAATATATGCCAAAATCTATTTTTGTGAATATAGTGTGATGTATTATTTATTATTTTGTTTTCATTTAAAAATAATCATATGCAGAGATTTCCAAGCAGAAGAGAAATTTGGATTTACCCAGTTTAAAACTAGTTTAAAATGGAGGCTTTGATATACGTCTCTATATCTGGAAAATTAATTCCCCTAATTCCCATGGTCTAATGTGATGAGAAAAGCAATTCTATTCCTTTTTGGATACCAAAGAAAACATAATAGGCTTTTGCTAATTTCTTTCAGAATTTTTTTATTTGGAATTATAGGTATTGCTAGTGCTATATAATTTATTTGTGGTAGAAGAATCATTTTTATTAGCTGCAATCTGTCCTCAAATTTTAGAATCAATTTATTCCAATTTTCCGTACGTGTTCTTATTGAGTTTAAAATTTTATTATAGTTTAGTGTCAGAGTAGTATCTATTTTATCAGATATAATAATTCCTAGATATTCTAAAGTAGAGACTTTTTCTCCAAGTATATGATATCTACTCAAGTGAAAGTCCCCCTTTCTGTTAAATAAATTATGTTTTGATTTAGATTTATTAAAACAAAGGCCAGAATTTAGAAAAAAATTTTCCACTTGCATTTCTAGTTCATGAAGAGATTCATTATTTGGTGATAAAGTTAGTAGTATATCATCGGCAAACAACATAACCTTGGAGTTAAATTTATTATGAATACTTAAGCCTTCAATTTTGAGTCACTGCGTATTGTAATTGCAAATAGCTCTATTGATAAGGCAAAAGAATGGGAGACATAGGACAACCTTGTTTAGTGCCTTTAGTTATTTTGAAAGCTTCTGATGTAAATGGACCTAATTTTACATAGGCCAAATTATCTTTATATATATTCTTTATCATATTAATAAAATTTAGAGGAAACTCAAAAGTTCTAGAATTCTAAATAAGTAGTCCCAATTCACTGAATCAAATGCTTTTTCTATATCTAGCGTGATTATGAGAGCCTCTATATTATCTCTATTTAATATTTCAATAATGGTTAGGATTCTTTGTATATTGTCATAAGCATGTCTGCCATAGATGAAGCCTGTTTGGTCCTCATTTATGATTTGAGTCATGGATTTTCTAATTCTATTGACTAATATAGACATAAACAATTTGTAATCGTTATTAAGTAGTGAAATCGGTCTATAAGAGCTACAATGGGAGGGTCCTTGTTCTCTTTTTTTATTGGAGTAATTAATGAATATCGCCAGGAAGGTGGAATTATGTTTTGAGCTTGAATTTCATTTAGAGACTTATGAAGCAAAGAAATTGCAGAATTTGGGAATATCTTGTATAATTCCATTATTATTCCATCTATTCCTGGGGCTTTATTATTTTTACTCTCCTTAATTTTATCATTTATTTCCTTGAGGGAAATGCGTTTTTCAATATCAATTTTTAATTTTTCAGGTAATCTATTTATTATAGGATTGCTAATTTTTGACTCTATTAAAATAGTATTGTCTTTATTGTTTCCAAAATGATTAGTATAATGAAATTTAAAAGCTTCTAGGATATCATTTATGTCTGATACTTTTTTATTACCTTTTCCTTCATGTACAATATTTGTAATATTCTTTTCTATATTTTGCTTCTTTATTCTCATTGCTAAGTTATGTAAGTGTTTTGGAGATGTTGAGAGTGAACTAAATTTTAGTTTTTCCAAAGCCAAATTAGTCTTATGAGTTAAAATTTCATTATATTTTTTATTTAAATCTTCAATTTCTTTTTATTACCTGGGAATTCTTTCGTCAGAAGTATTTGTATTAATTTCTGTTATTTGTTTTTGGATACTGTGCAATTCTGATTCCCATTCTTTTGTTTTGTTTTTAAACCAAGATATGATCCTACCATATAAGAAGGCCTTTAGAGTGTCCCATATTATTATATTCTTTAGATCATCAGTAGAATTTATTTCTAAGAATATTGAATTTCTGAGTCTAGCCATGGTTTAAATTGTTTTAATTTAGTAATGTAAGTTGGTATTCTTGAGGCAAAATTTAGTCTTTTAAAATCTATTTGTAATTTAAGGATTAGGGCATTATGATCAGAGAGTGGACATGGGATGATAGAAAATTTTATTATCTTCCTATTTAAGTCTGGGGATATAAAAATTTTATCTATTCTTGTTTTAGTATTATAACGATAATCACTATGTGAGTATAATAATGAGTTAGATTCTTTGAAACTAAATGTATCAATTAATTTTAAGTTTTCTGTCCATTTCTTAAGGTATTTACCTGTGAAAGAGAGACGTAGGTTCCTCTTGTTGGTTGTCTCAGAACTATCTAGAATACAGTTAAAGTCTCCTCCTACTATTAGAATACCTTTATTTACCCTATTAATTAGCTCTATCTGCTTTTTAACTGTAGATAGTCCTATTCCAGGAATCCAATACACATTTACCAGTGTCCAAATTCTATTCTGAAATTTTATTATTACAATTGAAAGTAACCCTTCTTTATCCTCATAGTTGTAAATAATTTGTGGGTTAGTTACACTTTTCTTCCATAAAATTAAAGCTCCCTAGTTTTTTTTATATGAGGAGTGAGAGAGAATTAAGTAGTTATTAGGTATCCAGGTGAAGTTGTCATCAGTTTTAAAGTGGGATTCCTGTAGAAATATAACTTGCGCTCTCTGTAATTTTAGATATCGTAGTAAATTTGATCTTTTATAGTATTATTTAAGCCATTGACATTTAAAGACAACAATGTTATGTCTGTCATTTCTATAGGATATTATATTATAATTTTAAAAGAATACATTGGTAAAGAGCTAATATTTATGAGGACCTGTGAAAACATATATGTTAATTTTCCCCTCTTTTCTCTAAGAAGAACACTGAAATGAACAAAACTGTTTCTTTGATAGTTTAACAAATGTTTCAGTTTGGGCCACTGAAAAAAATAACAAGTGAACAATATTGTAACAACATACTTTAATTGACTGAAAAATAACTTTACTACATAGTTCCACAAACATGAAGTGCACAGCACTTCTAATCTGATTGATCTGATAAGATCAAACAGATTTTCCCTCAACGTCGACAATCGCATGGAAAAGGATATTCAAAGTTGAGCTCCATTAATTGGATCCTGAAGATATCTTAAAATATTAATATTTGATGAAAGAGTGTATCATGCATTAGTACTATGATCCTTGATAAATCGACTCAATAAAGTAATTAATCTTTTACCAGAAGTTTGTACTTATACTAGAGTTAATGTTACTTTTTTAATGAATGTTCTAAGTAGATGTCTATTACAGCTGAAGTAAATATTTCAGCTTATCTGCCCTCCATAAATGTGGTTATGTTACATGAAGTATGTCAGTTGACCTTCTCTTAACAGAGATAAAATGCATAATAATATATACATTTAGATTATATTTGCATTTATTTTGTTGAACTTCACATTTAAAACAGGTTATTAGTGTGACAGATAGTATTACTATCTTATAAGGACTAGTCCTCTTTTTTAATTCTTCCTTAATTACTATTCTAAGTAAATTCTATATAGCCTCTCTGTGTACATATGTATAAATATACTCCTATATCTACACCAAAACATTTTCACATATAAACACACATAAATATTAAATAATCTTAATGAGTTACCTAAAAATGTGTGCAATATAATTGAGAATTTGTGTGAGCACTCTTGAAAGGGTTGGTACCTTGTTACTGCTGGGAGATGCCTATTTACTGACCTTATTAACCTTATTAGTAGATTAAGTGGCCCATCAAAAGATGCGTGAATATTGTGCATGAATATTCTTAATTCTTATCACTAAATCTTACAGCAATTAGTGAAGAGTACCTATATCATTTAACTATATTATTTATGAAGTTTCTTAGGAGTGTGATGGGAGTACACAACATTTCAGACTTGGGGTTGTTGAATATTCAGTAACAGGACTCAAGATTGTTCAATACTTGTTGTAACACATCTTAATACTGTTAATGATTTGAAATAACATGTGCATGTCACAAAGAATCCATGAATACATAAATACATGAATACATGGGTCTCACCTCATTCACCAAACCCATGTCCAATCCAATGTCAAAACAGTCAAGAACACTACGCTGAGGGTAAAAGCACCTCAACCCCTAAACCCGTTAAATAACTAAACACTAATAAACCTACTATTTTAAAGCTACTAATATTCTCTAATAATTTGTATAAAACTAAAGTAATTATATATAGCAACTCCAATATTGCCTTGCAGTGAGACAAGCATAGATTTACTGATCATTACTGAAGTGCCGTTAAATCTAAAATGCTGTGTAGTGGTTGACTATATCCTGCTTATTACTATACCTAGTATAAGTTCTGCTAACACTTCTATCAGGTATGGTGTGAGGAGGTATGTTATTACTATAGACTTGCACATTACCATCCCACACCATACATAACACTGTTACTGTTTCCAATAAATGAAAGCCAAATCTCATACTTTCAAGAAGTCAATCTCAACCAACTAACACCCAACAAAACACAAGTTCAACAAATGAAGAGAGACCCAAATACATACATAGTGTACTGTTTATGTAAACATTTCTCTAAAACTTTATAAGAGCAGCTCATGAATGTGTCATAGTATCTCCCAAAAAATGTATAGTGTGCACATAAATTACATTTGACCCTACCATATTTCCTTTCCTGTTTTTTCCCCATCTGTGACATAAAAGGGAAAAAAAAAAACTGTTGATATTACTGTATCATTAGGAATCACCGTGAGCATTTATGGCATAGTGGTGTACCCATTAACTGTTAAGGTGAAGGGTAAATACAGCAGATTGTGCTTATCTTCAAAAATAATACAATTTATACATAGAAGTTAGCACTGCACTTATAACTGCAGAGAATGCACATAGCAAATATTGTTACGTAAATAGACTTGTTTCCCAGTTGCAGGATGTTTTGATTATAGCTTTATTTTATATTATTGGTGTTTTACTAATTCAATTTTAAGGTCCGTGTAAGTGAAATTTCGCCAAAATACCAAAATAACAAAGTCAGTTCCGCATTGCTGCAGGTTAATGCTAGTCCATTATACAGCTCACGATACTAACACTATTTACTAAATACTTGCAGTATAGGTTACAAACAAAGCAAATTCAGTCATTGCTAAAATTAGCACTAACTGCCAAAACTGATAAAACTCTCATCAATTAGCTTGCTCTAGGTTATTAAGCTGTAAAGGAAATTAAATTGCCCATATGAGAGACAAAAAAAAACAGGTAAAGAGGTGATATACTACCAACTGTTCATTACTGCATTCAGATGCTTGTAGGCATCTAAAAGCGGAATATGTAGAAGTATGCATGTATCATTCCTGTCAGGTACTGCATTTATAGGCATTTTTTAATTGATAAGTGGGTAAGCTTACCTGACCTAAAATGCCCTTTTACATGGATGACCTAAACGCAGTCTAAATAAGAAGTTCAGAGTCACACAGTAAGAAAATGGGAGCTATCAAAATCAAACCCTGAGCTACAGTCAGTAACTAATCATGGATACAATCTGGCAGCTCCACTACAATGATTAGTTGGAATTTTATCTCACTTTTAACAGACATAGCGCAGTTGAAAACTGAATTTATGTATTTGCTTGCATTAGTTAACTACACTGCCACACTTTTGGTATTTCCCAACAAGAAGAAAGTAACTAAATGGGCTTTTTTATTTATTTATTTATATATATATATATATATATATATATATATATATATTTTTTTCCCTTTATTTTAAACATGTGTAGCATACTTTTTCTTTATATGTTATACATTTACCTGTTCGTACTTTTGCTAAAATCTACTCAATTCTTGAACTACTCAGCTTCTGGAGAACAGATTAAAACATAAAGGGGCTAAGAAGTCAGGTCACAGTTAGTATTTTCATTGAATGTTCTAACTGACAAAAAGACTCTGCAAAAGTCTGTGGCTTCACTCAATAAAACTAATGCAGTGTTCTACAAGCCTCAGCTTATAGACATGTTTCTTAACTTATAATGGAATGCTGGGCTATGTTAGTGAAGATATGAGGTAAAAAAACTGACTAGAAAGCTCGAGGGTATACTATGAAGCAATAATAGTCTCCAACTGTCAGTTAGAATGTTAAAACGCTAGAAGGCGATTTTCTGCCTTTTTTTCTTACCATTCACTTCCTTCTTACTCTATACAACGCTCTCACATATTCCTGAAGAAATATTCAAGGAATGCCCTTTTTTTTAGACAGACTATAAAGAATTGGATTTAATTTAATAAAATTTTGCACAGTAACTATTAATCAATATGTTAATAACTTTATAATAATAGTGGCCTTTCATTTAAATGCTAATACTCTTGTGAGAGTTTAACTAAAGAAAGCTGGAACAGAAAAAAAAAAACACAACTCTAGCATCTGAAGATTCTATCAAACCACTACCATGTTAATATGTTAACATACAGATTATGATACTTCCTAAATAAAGAGAAAGCTAATTATGTGACTGAAGTGTAATGAAATTAAGGCTATGTATAAGAATCATACCTTAGTTAATGCTTTGAGAGAAATTGATTCATCAATGTTCTTAACATCAGTTTTTTGTTTTTTTTTCCTCACATCAGTCCAAGTGTTTTTTCCTGAGGTTCTCTTTAAGGAGGTTGAATTTGACCAGTCCATTTCATCTGGTAGTAGGATTATATTGTTGTTTTTAATGAAGGAAGTGGCTTCTTCAATGGTGTTGAATGATCTCATGTCATTACTATGCTGAATTCTAATTTTGGCAGGATATGCAAGCTGTGCCTTTATTTTGTTTTGTTTTAAGAATTTCACTAAGGGCCATGTTTTCTTTCTTAGTTCCAAGAGTCTTGGTGAATAGTCATTATCAAATCTTATTTGGGATAGCTTGTAAATGACTGGGCTTTTTCTCCATGCAGTTCTCAATATCAGTTCTTTGTCCATAAATGACAGAAATTTAACCACTATAGATCTTGGAAAAGATTTAGTTGAGGCAGAAAGTGGTTTTCCGATGGCTCTGTGTGCTCTTTCGATTCCATAAGACAAGCCTTCTTTCAGCCCTAAGATTTCAGGTAGCCATGAATTCAAGAATGAAATGATGTCTTCCCCCTCGGTCTTCTCCGGGACTCCAAAAATTCTTATGTTTGTTCTTCTTTCCCTGTTCTCCATATCATCTATTTTATTTATTAGCCAAGTATTCTGTTGTAATAGAAATTCACTATGAAGCTCTTCTTCTTTTAGCCTTCCATCAATATCATTTAGAGATGACTCAATGTCAGTTATTTTTAATTGGTGCTGCTGCAGAATTTCCTTAAAGACTTCAGTTTGTTTTTGGCAACTATCTTTAAGGTTTTCTAGGTTTTCAGTAAACCTGTCCATCTTCAGAGATAAGTCTTGAAGAGTAGTTGATATCAGTTGGATTTCTTTCTTCAGAGAAGAGTCTGAGTGAGAATTCTTAGAGTTACTCATTACTAGACAGCTTAGTTAGTCTTCAGGTTTTTTTGACAGGAAAATTTTGGAATTTCTTCTCCAAAGTTGGTAATTCTATTGTTAATAGTTTCACATATAAGATTTATCAAAAATTACTTAGTAATAATAAGATTTTCCTGTTATTTCTAGTATAAATATAAGGAGCTCAAAAACTTGCTGCTATCAGTTAGGCATTAGGCTCCGCCCCCCTACCCAGATAGTTCTAATAGTAGTAGAAGCGACAGGTCTTATAAAAAGAGTCTACAATCATATTTAGATATGCTATCAATACATGTAACTCCATATGAATTACAGAAGGAGTCATTACTGGACGCATTGTGGGTGCTGCATAGAGCACTTTTGGTTAATATCAAAGAGTGAAACAATACTAATTTCATGAACTTTAATCATACTTTGACATAGGAATGGGGTCCATTCCCGTCATGGCATTAGAAACCCAAAAGATTTGGAGAAATTAAAATAGGAGGACCTATTTAGGTGCTCAACAGTATTTTCTCCGCACAGTAGGAGTTCCTATTTAGACATGTTCACACAGTAGGAGTGCATATTTAGTTAGTGAAGTGCCCTTTCTTCACGCAGTAGAAGGCCTTGTTTAGACACTGAAATGTCCTTTCTTCATACAGCAGTAGAGCCTGTTTAGAAACTAAAGAGTCATTTCTTCATAAATTAGCAGGGCCTATTTAAACACTGAAATATAATTTCTTCACAGAGCAGGAGGGCCTATTTATACTTTGAAGAGACCTTTCTTCATACAGCAGGAAGGTCTAATTTGACACTGAGGAGTCCTTTCTTCACACAGCAGGAGGGTCTGTTTAGACACTGAAGAGTCCTTTTGTTCAAACAGCAGGATGCCTTACTTTTTTTTTTTGCTCTAAGAGGTTGAGAGCAATGGTCTTTTATTCACACAGCAACAGAGCTATCAAGACACTGAAGAGACCTTTCTCAAAAAGCAGGAGGGCCATATTAGTCCCTAAAAGGTCCTTCCTTCACACAGCAGGAGGTCCTTTTTAGACAGCAGGGGATCTGTGTAGATACTGAAGTGTCTATTCTTCACACAGTAGGAGTGTCAATTTAGAAACTGAAGCATCCTCTCGTTACACAGCAGTAGGGCATATTTAGACAATGAAAAGTCTTTTCTTCACACAGTAGGAGGGGCTATTTAGAAACGGAAGTGTATTTTCTTCACAGAGTAGGAGGGCCTACTTAGACACTGAAGAGTCACTTTTTCAAACAGCAGGAGGGCCTACTTAGACACTGAAGAGTCCTTTCTTCACAAAGCAAAAGGGCCTATTTTAGACACTGAAGACTCCTTTTGTTCTAACAGCAGGAGGGACTACTTAAACACTGAAGAGTCCTTTCTTCACAAAGCAGGAGGGCCTATTTACACAATAAACAGTCTTCTCTTCAAACAGTAGCATGTTTTATTAGACAATGAACAGTGTCTTCAGCACACAGTAAAACAGCATATTTATACACTGAGGAATCCTTTCTTCACAAAGTACAATGGCTTATTTAGACACTGAAGAGTTTGTTTGTGTCTTTCAGCTCCAGTTAGGGGTCGCCACAGCGGAACTCCGGTCCGCTAATGATTGGCAGTAGAGTTTTACGTGCTGGCTTGCCGGGCCTAACGCACAACCTTCAACAAAGGAAGGCCCATTCATGCATGTCGCCACACAGAAGATGCTCTAACTGAGAATCGAACGGGCAACGTCTAACTGTGAGGCAACAACACTACTGCAGCACCACCACCGCAGACACTGAAGAGTCCTTTCTTCAAATAGCAGCAGTGCCTATTTAGACTGTGATGTCCCTCCTCTGGGACAGTCAGCAATCCTCACCTCTGATACCGCTGGGGAATGTTCACTTTGAGAGAAAAATAGACACAGATAGTATTTTCAGATGTAGCTCTCTGCACCAAGCGCAATTTCCCTTAAGAGCACTCAGGAAATGCAAACTCCAGTCCTGGGGCTGGTCTTTCTCTCCAGGCCCCATATAAGACTCCACACTGACCACCTCAGAGTTGATTCCTTAGCCAGGTGTTCTAAGTCAAGTCCTCCACCACCCTCTGTGTGAAATCAGTGCTCTGTGTCCCTGTTCTAAGTAGCTGACACACACACTCTAAGATTTGATTTTCACACACACACACCTGGGAAAGGCTGATTTACCCACTATGCTACCTCCCACCCAGACCATAAGGTAGATACTGCCACCAGAACACCCCAAAGCCAGCTACTCTAAGGCTCTTACCAGGGCACCCAATTATACTTAGTAAAATTAATACTTATACAAATGGTAGTGTTTCCAAGCAGCAAGAATTTCAGAATGTGAAAACACAGTGCCACTAAATAAATGCAAGTGGTCTCAAAGGTTAACATATTTTCTAAAAGACCAGCCACAATGAATGGTTAAGATATATTTAATAGCAATAAATACGTGAATACTGGATATCTATTCACAATAAACACAAGAGTTTCAATTTACAGGAAATATAAAAACAACACAGAAGGAAAGATTCAGACAGATACAGAAAAATATTTAACAATTCTCACTATACTTTCCTAACTGACTGAAATTACTAGAGAATGGAAATCAAAATCGAAACCAACTATACTGTAAGTAGTGAATATAGTAACAGATATAAAAACTGGAAATGAGATCTTTACAAAAGGGTAGGAGCAAACTTCATAGGAAAAAATGGAAATTGTGGGAACAATACATACAAGGGAGGAATGAGGTTTAAAAGACAAAGACGGCAGGACTTAAATGAGCTATGTAATGTTTGAGTGAAAAAGATTGGGTAGATTATAAGTGATGTATAATGTTTCTAACTAGGATTGTGTCAATATGGTTTGTGATGTAAAATGCTTGCAACTAGGATTGTGTCGGTGTGGTTGGTTTTCATTTATATAAATGTATGATTGCCTGCATACTAAGTGAAGGTTTAATAAAGAGATGTCTTGTTTAAAAAAAAGGCAGGACTTGAATAATTTATGTAATATTGCTTAGGTTATATGATATATATCATCATCATCATCAAGAGAGGCACGATTACGTTGGTTGGACATGTGCTGAGGAGGGATGCTGAGTATATTGGGAAAAAGATGTTAAAGATGAAGCTACCAGGTAACAGGAAAAGAGGAAGGCCTAAGATAAGGTTTATGGATGTGGTGAGAGAGGACATGCAGGTGGTTGGTGTGACAGAGCAAGATGCAGAGGACAGGAAGAAATGGAAACAGGTGATCTGCTGTGGTGACCCCTAACGGGAACAGCCGAAAGAAGATGATGATAATGATTATATATATATATATATATATATATATATATATATATATATATATATATATATATATATATATATATATATATACAGAGAGAGAGAGAGAGCAATATATGTGAAGTATAATGTTTGTTACGTTAATATAGTTTGAGTACTTTTATATGAATGTAAATTTGCCTGTGTCACAAGTGATAATTCAATAAAGGTGTTTGAAAAAAAAACAATTCCTGTTCCCTACTTACTTGCTAGAGCAAGGCAAGATGAAGTGGATGAGGGTATTTGTTGTCACTTCCAATAACAGAGTGCTGAGTGCTTCTATCACATCTGTCACTAGTATCTAAATAAAATTGCAGTGCTGGCTACAGAATGATATCACATCTGGTCACCTGATTCTGTGGTTCACACAGTACTCCCCTCACTAGCAATTGAGCCAGGATTTGGCACAGATGTGTCACAATATGCACAAAGAACTTTGTTAAGGTTTAATACAGCATCTGGAAGCTATAAAACAATTCCAACACTTCTGCTCTTCCTGCAGAAAGGCTTTTCATAGACATTGCTTCTCTGGCTGCAGTCAGACCTATGACATAGTATCTTTATGGTCAAAACCAAGTTCATCTGCATTGACATTGCTGAGCCCACTATGGTGCTGTACCAGGTGGGTGCATCCAGGTTTCCCAGTAAACATGTCTCCAAACTCCTGTAACACCGTTCGGATTTCTCAAACCTGGGTAGGGGATAGCCACTGGGACATTGCTACCCTTTCCACTGAGGTGTCAGTCCAAGCCTCACTGAGGAGATCAGTCACCAGATCCCCCTCAGACTCTTCATGCCACCCACTGCAAATACTTAGCACAAGGGCCTCCCTATCATGGTAAGGCTTCACCATATTAATATGACTTAGTTTGTGCCCCTGACTCCTGCCTAACAGGCTTACCGTGTAATTAACATCACTGACCATCCTTACTACTTTGAAGGGTCCTTCCCAAGTTGCCTGCAGCTTATTGTGCCTAACAGGAATGAGCACCATAACCTGCTGTCCCACAGCATACTCTCGAACTCGAGCATTCCTGTCATACCAGACCTTTTTCTGCTGTTGGGCTCCTGCCAGGTTCTCCTGGGCCAAGCCCATGAGCTCCCTAAGCCTTGTCCTGAGGTTTAGGACATTTGCCACAACAATGTCCTTGTTGGATTGACACTCGCACTCCCACTCATCAAAAATCAAATCCAAGGGTCCCCTTCCCTATGCCATAGAGCAACTCAAAGGGTAAAAAAAAATGTAGATTCCTGGGGTACCTCTCTGTCTACAAACAGCAGATGGGGCATATATTTGTCCCACTCTCTCTTAAACTGGTCTGCAAATGCCCTTAGCATGGTCTTTAGTGTAGAGTTTAACATCTCCACAAGACCATTAGTCTGGGGGTGGTAAGGGGTGGTCTTTAGGTGCTTCACCCCACAGCGCTCCCACAGACAAGCCAGCAGGTCTGACATGAAATTGGCACCTCTGTCAGTCAGTAAGTCTCTCGGGAAACCTACCCTGTTGAAAATATCTAACTAAGCATTTGCCACCTTCTTTGCCTCAATTGAGGACAGAGCCACTGCCTCAGGATATCTAGTAGCATAATCTAGTACTGCTAGGATATATTTCTTCCCTGTAGAACTTAGGATATTCAGAGGTCCCACAATATCCATAGCTACCTTCTGAAATGGCTCTTCAATCACAGGGAAAGGCATCAAAGGAGCTTTGATCTTGTCTCCTGCCTTGCCTATGTTTGGACACTGCTGACAGGTTCTGCAGTACCCTGTTGCATCTATTTCAATCCCAGGCCAATGAAAGCTCAGCATAATATGTATCTTGGTGTGCTTTATGCCCATATGACCTGCAAAAGGAATGTCATAGGCTATGGCTAGAAGTGCCAGATGGTAGGCTCTGGGCACCACCAATTGCTGTATTACCTGACCCTCCAGCCCTCCTTCAGGGGTCCACTCTCTATACAGTAACCCTTTGTTTCAGTATACAGACTTCCCTTTTCCTTGAAAATCAGGTACCGCCTTAGCTACCTCCTTCATGCCTCGTAGTGTAGGGTCCGAGAGCTGACCCTGACTCAACTCTACCTTTGTGACACTTCCCAGCTCCCCTTCCTCAGGAAGTCTGGTATCTTCTGACAGCAGTGCCTCACTGACAGCCTGGGTACTAACCCTTATCTCTGCCCTTGCAGTCATCCTGTCCAAGGGAACACCAGTACCTATCAGTAGCTGTGGCTCACCTTCAGGCTCACTGCTACAGGGTATCTCCCTCCTTGAAATAACCATATCACCAGCCCCAGCTTCAGCTGTGGGGTCTGTCAGGGTCTCCCCCAGACTACCAGACTGACATGCCTGTCTCCAAGCCTGACTGCGTGTAACTGCTTACACACAAGATACTGCATTATCAAAATCATTCCCTATTTAAACATCTGCAGGGATATACTCAAACACACCTACTTGCTTGCTTCCTTTTCCACCCTCCCAGTCATGGTGAACCCTGGCTAAAGGTATTTGTAATGGGATCCCTCCTAAAGCTCTGACTGGAGTGGACTGCCCAAGCAAGTACTACTCCTCTTTAACCACTGCAGGCTTCACAATGGTTATGTCAGAGTCTGTCTCTCTTAACAGTGGCCTGCTTTCCATCCACTAAGATAAAATACAAACTCCGGTGATAGTTTGGTACCCCTGTTGTCTCCAGACAACTTACCACTGGCATACTGTTATTCCCACTTGCTGGCCCACCCCCAACTTTTGTTCCCCGCCTTGCTTTGGTGGACATCCATATAGTACAACGCCCCACTGGTTACATTTAAAACATCTAAACCTTGATCCTGGCCATGTACCTGAACTAGTGGCTTCCCCTGTTACTGATGGACTCTTGTGGAGTACTTTAGGCTGCCCATCATGGGTTCCCTTATATCCATGTGCAGAACTGGGTAGCCCCTTCTTGTGTAGTGGTACCCTGCTTGCTAAGTACAGATCCTCTTTTCTCCCCAGCTCATCTGCAGAGTTACACTCCTAGTCTGCCAACCAGATTCTCATGTCCCCAGACAAAGTGCCGTGAGCTTGTTCCCTCACTAAAAGGTCTGCAGGCCTTTCAAATCTGGTGACCTGACACACATTCATCCACCTATAAAAGTAAGTGCTTAACTCAGCAATATAATTACATACACTTTTGTCTGCCTTATATCTATGCTCACAAAACTTTTTTCTGTAAATTTCAGGTGTTAACTTAAAACATTCCAATAAACATTGTTTAACCTCATCATAATTTAAACAATCAGTATCAGACAATTTAGAAACAGCAGTTACAGCTTTACCATGGAATAAGGGGGTGAGGATCCATACCCACATCCCTTGGTCAACATGATATTGTCTGTATACTTTTTCAAACATATGAATAAAACTACTAAAATGATCACCTTTTTTATACTGTGGAAGAAAGTTACTGACTTTTGTTGCTTCTGGGATGATGTTATTCCCTTACCCATTACCTCTATGTTCCCGTCGAAGAGTCAGCATGTCCCTCACATGTTGACACTGCTTCTCATTTTCATCGGTCTCCAAATGCCGCTGTCTCTCATTTTCTTCTGTCTCCAAATGCCCCAGTCTCTCTGCTGATTCTAATTCCACACATTTTGCCTCCAGTTCAAGTCTCTTTAATTCCAGATGGATTTTTAAGTCCTCTGAAGAAAATGTGAACTGTTCCATTTCTGAGGGCTGTACATCCCCATCACCAGACTGGCTGTCTTCTGGGTGGCTGGTCTGTGCTGCAGCTGCAACTAAGGCTGAAATTATTCCTGTTTAGTAAGGTTGGCATGCACCAGTCCTTTGGATTTACACACCTTAGCCAACTGGTTCACTGTCATCTTGTCATAATCCTCTGCTTACATCTTTGCCTGCTTTTCCTGACTAAATTAAACTAACAAAAATAAATAAAACTGTTGTGGAAAATGAAACTCGGTATGTTTACTTTGTGTCAGCTGAGAGTATACACACCTTTAGTGACAACCGCTTACAGGCTACAGAAGCTCAATTAATATCTCTCCACTGCTAACCAATATGTGACATCCTTCCTTTGGGCCAGTGATCAAGAAGCCTCAGTCCTCACCACTGACACTTGTGGGGGAACATTCACTTTGAGATAAAAACAGAAGCACACAGTATTTTCAGATGCAGTTCTCTGCACTGAGCACAATTTCCCTTAGGAGCACACAGGGAATGCACACTTCAGTCCTGGTGCTCGACTTCCTCTCCAGTCCCCAAATAAGACTCCACACTGAACACCTCAGAGCTGAGTACTCAGCCAGGTGTTCCAAGCCAGGTCCTCCACCACCCTCTGCATGAAATCAGTGCTGTATGTCTCTGTTCCAAGTAGCTGACACACACACACACACACACACACACACACACACACACACACACACACACACACACACACACACACACACACACACACACTGTTTGAGATTTGAATTTCACACGCACACACCCCTGGGAAAGGCTGGCACAGATTTACCCACTATGCCACCTCCACCCAGACTATAAGGTAGATACGGCCACTAGAACACCCCAAAGCCAGCTACTCTGAGGTTCTTACCAGGGTACCCAATTATACTTAGTAAAATTACTACTTACACAAATGTTAGTGCTTCCAAGCAGCAAGACTTTCAGGAACTTGAAGCCACGGTGTCACTAAATAAATACAAGTGCTCTCAAAGGTTAAAATATTTTCTAAAAGGCCAGCCACAATGAAAGGTTTAGATATATTTAATTAAAAATAAATAAGACAACTCACAGTAAACACCAGAGTTTCAATTCACAGGAAATGTAAAAACAACATAGATGGAAAGATTCGGACAGATACACGAAAACAATATTTAACTAGTCCCACTATATTTTCCAAATTGACTGAAGAATTACTTTTCCCTACTTCCTTGCTAGAAGGCAAGATAAAGTGGATGAGTGTCTTTATTTTCAGTTCAAATAGAGTGCTGAGTGCTTCTATCACATCTCTCACTCGTATCTAAGTACAGTTTCAGTGTTGGCTACAGAATGACCTCACATCTGGTCATCTGACTCTGTGGGTCCCACACTACCCCCTCACTAGCAACTGAGCCAGGATTTGGCACAGATGTGTCACAATACACACAAAGAACTTTGCTAAGACTTAATGCAGCATCTAGAAACTATAAAACAATTCCGGCTATTCTACCTTTCCTGCAGAAAGGCTTTTCATAGACATTGTGTCTCTGGCTGCATTCAGACCTGTGTGATAGAGTCTTTATGGCTTAAACCAAGTCATTTAATTTCAGGCTATTTTTCTTAAGGTTAACTGGGCTGAGTTTAACCCCTTCCCTTCCATTATCCTCTCTTAAAATATATGCATTTAAACAGTTACAACAATACAGCCTGACATACATGTATATTTCTTTTCTATACAGGAGGACCCACTGTTGATACATTTTTAACACAAGTAGCTTTACAAATGCATTTTAACACAAGCATCTGTACAAATCAGTTTGATATTCAAATGACATATAATTATTTACAAAACTCCAGCTAGCTATGCCGGCATATGTTACACATGCACTGCCCTACTCCTCCTGGCACAGCTGGCACTACCTCATATTATCAATAGACAATGAAGACAAGTGTCATTTCTTCACACAGCAGTTGGTCCTATTTTGAGACTCGAGTCCTTTCTTCACACAGTAGGAGGGCTAATTTAGACAATAAACAGTATTTTCTTCACACAGTAGGAGGGTGTACTTAGACACTGAAGAGTCAATTCTTCACACAGTAGGAGAGCCTATTTATACACTGAAGAGTCCCTTCTTTACACAGCAGGAGGACCTATTTAGACACTCAGGATTATTTTCTCCACACAGTAGGAGTTCTTGTTTAGACACTGAAAAGTCAATTGTTCACACAGAAGGAGGGTGTATTTATACTCTGTAGTGTCATTTCATCACAAAGTAGAAGGGCTTGTTAAGATACTGAAGTCTCCTTTCTTCACACAGCAGTAGAGTCTGTTTAGAAACTAAACAGTAATTTCTTCACAAACTAGGAGGGCCCATTTAGACACTGAAATATCATTTCTTCACAGTGCAAGAGGGCCTATTTTTACACTGAAGAGCCCTTTCTTCACAGAGCAAGAGGGCCTATTTAGATTCTTGAGAAACCTTTCTTTGTACAGCAGAAGGGTCTATTTTGACACTGAAGAGTCCTTTTCTTCAAACAGAAGGATGCCTTACAATTTTTTTTTTTTTTGCTGTATGAGGTTGGGAGGAATGGTCTTATCTTCACATGGCAAGAGGGCCTATCAAGATACTGAAGAGACTTTCTAAAAATGCAGGAGGGTCTATTTAGACACTGAAGAGTCTTTTCTTCATACAGTAGGAAGGCCTATTTAAAAACTGAAGTAACTTTTCTTTATATAGCAGCACAGCCTACTGACTGAAGAGTCTTTTCTTCACACAGTAGGAACATCTACTTTGACACTGACGAGTCTTTTCTCTTCACATTTGGAGGACATACTTATACACTGAAGAGTTCTTTCTTTACACAGCAAGAGGGTCTATTTAGATACTAAGGAGTTTTTTTCTTCAGATAGGAGAGCAGGAGGGGGTATTTATACACTGAAGAATCTTTTTCAAGCAGCAGGGGGGCCTATCTAGACTTTGAAGAGTCCTTTCTTTATGCATCAGGAGGCCCTATTTAGACACAGATTCCTTTCTTCGTGCAGGAGGAGGGTTGATTTAGACACTGAAGAGTCCATTCTTCAAACAGCAGGAGGGTCTAAGACACTGAAGAGTCCTTTTTTCACACAGCAGGAGGGTCTAGTTAGACAATGAAGTGTCCTTTCTTAACACAGTAGGAGGGAGTATTTAGACACTGGTGTCCTTTCTTCACACAGCAGGAAGGCCTATTTAGACAGTGGAGAGTCCTATCTTCACACATTAAAGGGCCTTTTTACCCACTTGAAGACTCCTTTCTTCATACAGCACACAGTTTTATTTAGACACTAATCAGTACTTTTTTTACACTACAAGTATACCTATTTAGACACTGAAGAGCCCTTTCTTCCCAGAGTAGGAGATCCTATTTCTTCACACAGTTGGAGAGCCTATTTAGTTACTGAAGAACCTTTTTTCACACAGTAAGATGGCCTATTTAGACACTGAAGGATCCTTTGTCCAAACAGCAGGAGGGCATATTCAGATATTGAAGAGTGTTTTCTGTTACACAGTAGGAGGGCCTATTTAGAAACTGAACTGTCCCTTCTTCACACAGCAGCAGGGCCTACTTACACACTGAAGAGTCCGTTCTTTACATAGCAGGAGGGCCTATATAGACACTGAAGTGTCTGTTCTTTACACTGAAGCATCCTTTCCTCACAGAAGATTAGGTCCTATTTAAACATTGAAGAGTCTTTTATTCTTATACACTAAAGAGTTCTTTCTTCACACAGCAAGAGGGCCTATCAAGACACTGAACACACCTTTCTGAAAAAGAAGGAGGGCCTATTTAGACACCGAAGGGTCCTTTCTTCACACAGCAGGAGGTAATTTTCAGACAGCAGGAGTGCATATTTAGACAATGAAGAGTATTTTCTTCACACAGTAGGGGGGCCTATTTAATTACTGAAGTAAATTTTCTTCATATAACAGTACAGCCTATTTATACATCAAAGAGTCTTTTCTACACACAGTACGAGGGTCTATTTTGACACTGAAGAGTCTTTTCTTCACACAGTTGGAGGGCATAACTATACACTGAAGAGGGTCTTAATAGGCCCTCTTTCTTCATGCAGCAAGAGGGCCTATTAAGACACTAAGGAGTTTGCTCTTCATGGTCTTTTCAGGCTTGTTGGCTGTTGGTGAAGCACCCACCAAGAGGAGTAAATGCCGAGAGAAGAAGGAGCCACTTTTGAGATTTTAAGTATTTTTCTTCTGTTTATTTGCTAAGTTTTTCTGCATAGCCGCCTATTTTGAGCATTTTCGGGCTTGTTAAACTTGATTTCTGCATTAGTAACTGTATTTAGAGCACAACCTAGAGCTGTTTACTGAAGTTCCTTTTGCACTTATTTTTAAAATCGTTTTTTTCTCAAAACTTGCATTTTATCTGTCTTTGGCCTAGCACTCTTGTGTGGGGTCATTTACTGCACTGTTATAACTTGTTGATACTTGTGAACCTCTGCTATCTCTGAAAAAAAAATCTTGCTTTTTTCCCACTTTTCTGAGATTTAAAAAAAGTTCAGTTACAGGCTTGCTGTTCTTGAACTGTTTGTAATTTTCTTGGAGGCCATTTTTTGCTTGGGCTAAAGGGAAGTCCCTTTGTTGATCAATGGCAGTGAAAAACATTGAGCAGCCTGCCTGCCCCTGTAGGAGTGGTTACTCACTTGAAACTGTAGTTTTATTGGCCATTTTGGGTCAATTCCAAACTCCTTCATCTTCCTCTCTTAAAACCTGTTTGCCTCATGGTTTTGGCATCTTTTCAGGCTTGCTGGCTGTTGGTGAAGCACCCACCAAGAGGAGAAAATGCTGAGAGAAGAAAGGAGCCTCTTTTGAGATTTTAAGTATTTTTCCTCTGTTTATTTGCTAAGTTTTGCTGCATAGCCACCTATTTTGAGCATTTTCTGGGTTGTTAAACTTGATTTCTGCATTAGTAACTGTATTTAGAGCACAACCTAGAGCTGTTTACTGAATTTCCTGTTTGCACTTATTTTTAAAATCGTTTTTTTCTCAAAACTTGCATTTTATCTGTCTTTGGCCTAGCACTCTTGTGTGGGGTCATTTACTGCACTGTTATAACTTGTTGATACTTGTGAACCTCTGCTATCTCTGTAAAAACAAAAAAATCTTGCTTTTTTCCCACTTTTCTGAGATTTAAAAAAGTTCAGTTACAGGCTTGCTGTTCTTGAACTGCTTGTAAGCTTCTGTGAGGCCATTTTTTGCTTGGTCTAAAGGGAAGTCTCTCTGTTGATCAGTGGCAGGGAGAAACATTGAGCAGCCTACCGCCCACTGTGGGAGTGGTTACTCACTTGAAACTGTAGCTTTATTGGCCATTTTGGGTCAATTCCAAAACTCCTTCATCTTCCTCTCTTAAAACCTGGTTGCCTCATGGTTTTGGCATCTTTTCAGGCTTGTTGGCTGTTGGTGAAGCACCCACCAAGAGGAGAAACGCTGAGAGAAGAAAGGAGCCACTTTTGAGATTTTAAGTATTTTTCCTCTGTTTATTTGCTAAGTTTTTCTGCATAGCCGCCTATTTTGAGCATTTTCTGGGTTGTTAAACTTGATTTCTGCATTAGTAACTGTATTTAGAGCACAACCTAGAGCTGTTTACTGAATTTCCTGTTTGCACTTATTTTTAAAATCGTTTTTTTCTCAAAACTTGCATTTTAGCTGTCTTTGGCCTAGCACTCTTGTGTGGGGTCATTTACTGCACTGTTATAACTTGTTGATACTTGTGAACCTCTGCTATCTCTGAAAAAACAAAAAAAAAATCTTGCTTTTTTCCCACTTTTCTGAGATTTAAAAAAGTTCAGTTACAGGCTTGCTGTTCTTGAACTGCTTGTAAGCTTCTGTGAGGCCATTTTTTGCTTGGGCTAAAGGGAAGTCTCTCTGTTGATCAGTGGCAGTGAAAAACATTGAGCAGCCTGCCTGCCCCTGTGGGAGTGGTTACTCACTTGAAACTGTAGCTTTATTGGCCATTTTGGGTCAATTCCAAAACTCCTTCATCTTCCTCTCTTAAAACCTGGTTGCCTCATGGTTTTGGCATCTTTCAGGCTTGTTGGCTGTTGGTGAAGCACCCACCAAGAGGAGAAAACGCTGAGAGAAGAAAGGAGCCACTTTTGAGATTTTTAAGTATTTATCCTCTGTTTATTTGCTAAGTTTTTCTGCTATTTTGAGCATTTTCTGGGTTGTTAAACTTGATTTCTGCATTAGTAACTGTATTTAGAGCACAACCTAGAGCTGTTTACTGAATTTCCTGTTTGCACTTATTTTTAAAATCGTTTTTTTCTCAAAACTTGCATTTTATCTGTCTTTGGCCTAGCACTCTTGTGTGGGGTCATTTACTGCACTGTTATAACTTGTTGATACTTGTGAACCTCTGCTATCTCTGAAAAAACAAAAAACAAAAAAATCTTGCTTTTTTCCCACTTTTCTGAGATTTAAAAAAGTTCAGTTACAGGCTTGCTGTTCTTGAACTGCTTGTAAGTTTCTGTGAGGCCATTTTTTGCTTGGGCTAAAGGGAAGTCTCTCTGTTGATCAGTGGCAGTGAAAAACATTGAGCAGCCTGCCTGCCCCTGTGGGAGTGGTTACTCACTTGAAACTGTAGTTTTATTGGCCATTTTGGGTCAATTCCAAAACTCCTTCATCTTCCTCTCTTAAAACCCTCTTTTGCACGGTTTTGCACATTTTTGAGCATAGCGCAACAGCGGGCAGCGCCGCCTAATTGGGTTGAAACTATTCCTGGCTCCACAAAGTCTGCTCTTCACCTTTTCCCTTAGAACTGCTCTATCTTTCAATTTAAACATCATATTCTCATTCTAAGGCCCTTCACTGGTCCAATTAAGTAATCCTACAAGTTAGCACTATTAAACCATAAGCACTACGTAATCTTATACTCTCTACGATTACCCTGTCCTCTATTGGTCCGTCTTAAATTCAGTTTCCCTATATTACTCTAGCATGTCCAAAGGTCAGTCAATGGTTTCCTCTCCAGTCCAGCTGGTGAATCTGTGAATTTTGAGGCAATGTTACAACTGTCTCATGTACACGGACAACCCTCTCCTCCTCCAAACAGGTTCAAATATATGTGAGAGATGCAACTATTTAGCCAAACTGGAGGCTGAGCTCTCTCATCTCAAAACTGGTGTAACCAGTCAGGAAGAGAAGGTAACCTCACACAACACAATTCCAGTATCACATAGTCCCACCACATCAGCGAACCAAACACATAAATACACAAAAACATACTCGGAGGCTCTAAATAAGAATCTACCTAAGCAACAGAGAACTCCAAAGCAGACATCCAAGCAAACGCTACCTCAAAACAAAACACGCACAACACATAACCCACAAAGTCAGTGTGCCAAGCAGCCACAGCCCTTAAGTCTGAATAATACACCTGATACTCTTGTAATAGGTGACTCTATTGTCAGACACACTGACATCCCGCTCACCAGGCTGAATAAAGAGAAGGTCACGGTGAGCTGCCTGTCGGGTGCTAAGATCCGCCACATAACGCAAGCACTCAGGTCACTCCAAAGCAAATACAAATATGACTCAGTCATTGTACATGCTGGTGTGAATGACCTGAGACGTACCTCCCTGGACTATATGAAAAGAGACATAGAGGAGCTCTCTGATCATGTAGCCCAGGCTGGTATGACCCTGACCTTGAGCAGCATCTTACCCTCACCTGGAATGATGCCACAGTACAAAGACAAAATGATCGATTTTAACAATTGGCTAAAATTTTGGTGTCATTCAAAGGGGATCCAGTGTCTGTCAGCCTGGGATGACATGCTCGACAAGCCACGTTGTTTCGCTAGGGGCGGCTTGCACCTGTCACCACTGGGCTTTGGGATATTGTCAAGGCTCTTGCCACCCCATAGTGCCTTTTTAGGCAAGGCTCAAAAGTCAAACCCACCCCATAGACAGTACAAGGAACAAGAAACTAAGGGTAATGCTGCTAAACGCCAGAAGTCTTAACCTCAAGATGCACGCACTCAAGCTCTCCTCAGTATGGAGAACATTGATATCTGTGCAGTGACAGAAACCTGGTTCAAGGCTCCAGAGAGCACCCCAGCACTACCAGGCTTTACCTCATATCATGCTTTTCGGCCCCAAAAACCAGGACCCAACCACAAAAGGAGGGGAGTTTCCATATTTATCAAGGATATCCACACCTCCAGGTTAGTGGCATTGCAAGTATCGGAGACCATCCATGTGCAACTAACAGTGGGCAAGACTGCTTTTCAGTTTATAGCATCCTACAGACCACCCTCTCAAAGTCAGGAATCACACTCGGCTTTCCTGAAAACATTGGAGAACATGAAGATCTCTCCGAACACCATTATATTGGGCAACTTCAACTACCCAAACATTGACTGGGAGCACTACTCAAGCCCCAGCACCTTAGCCCAAAGATTCCTGGAAATTATAAACTCAAATGCTATGGAACAACTAGTCACCACTCCCACAAGAGGGGACAACATACTAGACCTGATCATTACCAACATCGGGACTCTATGCTCCACACCAGAAGTATATTCCTCATTGGTAAGATCAGACCATAAATTAATTTCATTGGATGTCCACATCCCGACCCCACCCCCAGCCCAGAAAACCACAGTGAAAAACTTCTCAAAAGCAAACTTCTCACTTCTCAAAACAGAAGTGGAATCCTTCAAGGCCCCAGGGCCAGTGGAAACTACGGCCCAAACTGCAGAATCCTATATAAACGCATTCTACGGACATCTCCAGGAATGCATGGATCATGCTATCCCAAACAAAACCAAGACTCAATCATCCAAAGGCAGGCGTCCAGTCTGGTGGACCCCTGCCATAAATAAACTGTACAACAGAAGGAGGAAGCTACTACATGATAGAGCAAAATCCCTAATAGGGAAGGCATCTCTGATCAGTACTAGCAAAAATTACGATCGCACATAAAATCCTCCAAGGCCAGCTTCGAGAGAAAAATTGCACAGGACACCAAAGACAATCATAAGGCTTTTTTCAGTTATGTTAGAAACCTGGGATGCAACTCCCAGACTTGTTCTGACTTGATTCTAAATGACAAAAAATACACTGAACCCACAGACATCACCAATATCCTGGCAGACAGGTTCAGTGCAAACTTCTCCACCCCCCCCAAAGAACAAGTATCTATCCCGGCAGAGGGCTGCCTCCCAAACATCTCTAATGCTCAGGTGAAAGCTGCCTCTCCAAAGCAAAAACACTGCTTCCATGGGACCAGATGGCGTCCCAGGTTGCGTCCTACATGAACTCAAGAGGAACTAATCCTCAAATAAAACAGCTATACAATCTCAGCCTCACTACAGGATATGTCCCACCAGTATTGCGTGCAGCAACAGTGCTCCCACTACATAATGGAGGAGCCTCTACGGACCCTGGAATAGATCGCCCCATAAGCCTGACTAGCTTAGTCTGCAAGGCTATGGAGAGGATCATCATGGAGCTCATAAACAAAGACATTGGGGACCTACAGACACTAGATCCTACCCAGTTCGGCTTTGTCAAGGGCAGATCCTGCCTTTTGAACCTGGTTGACTTCTTTGAAACAGTCACCAAAGCCATAGATGAAGGGAAGGTAGTCCACACAGCCTATCTGGACCTTGCAAAGGCATTTGACACAATACCCCACTCGGGCATCATATATAAGCTATCCAGCTTAAATATAAACCCCTATGTCACAAGATGGGTCGCAAACTGGCTCAAAGACAGAACCCACAGAGTGAGAGTTGCTGGAGCCATGTCCGACTCGAAACCGGTCACAAGTGGCATCCCACAGGGTTCTGTCCTGGGACCACTCTTGTTCGGTATATACTTTTCCGAGATACAGGCAAACATGGGAGGACTATGGCTCACCAAGTTCGCAGACGACTGCAAACTGGGCGCCATAATCAACTCTCCAGCTGACACAAACATCCTTCAAAAGGTCTCACAGAGACAGATAACTGGTGCCAGTGCCATGGTTTAAAGCTAAATGCCAAAAAATGTATAGTCATACCCTTTGGCAAAAACAATGTGCCCACAAATTACCACATAGGCGGAAACCCATTAAGTACAGAGAAAGTTATTAGGGACCTGGGGACCCAAGTTGATAGCAATCTCTCCTTTGAAAACCACATTGCCAAAGTGGTTAGAAAGATCTTCTACATAGCCCACCTCATCACGAAGGGTTTCACATCTAGATCAAGAGAGGTAATCGTGCCCTTTATTCATCCCTCATCAGGCCCATCATAGAATACAATGCCCTTTTGGGATGTACCTTACCCGACACCTGCAGCAATTAGAAAGACCCCAAAAGTATCTCACCAAGAGGATCAAGGGTCTCAAACAGATGCCATATGCTGCTCGGTTAAAAAAACTCCAGCTCTACTCAGTTGCATACCGCCTACTTCGAGGCGATCTATGCCTGACATACAAAGCTATGTCAAATCCAGAATTAATGGACATGCTCCACCTCAGTAAATCTAAATCCCTTAGAGCCACATGCTCGAGGGACTTGAACCTCAGCACAGAAATAAATAGAACTTGCTGGAGGGACAGGTTCATAACCCAGAGGCTCCCTTCGCTCTGGAATAGAATTCCAGTTTATGTGAGGCAGAGCACCTCACTGAATCTCTTCAAGAAGAATCTCGATAGGTGGATGGGGGATCGTAGGTTTGTCCCAGGGATTACTCCCGTATCACTATTGGACAGAGGCACAGTAAACTAAACCTTAAAAAGGGCACAGTATACTCAAATCAAGGGGTGGCATAAGCCATACAGAATCGGGATAGCCTTATAATTGCCCCAGGGCAGATAGCCTAGTATGAACCTATGAACCTATGAACCTATGACTATTTATACACTGAAAAGTCTTTTGTTTTCATGCAGCAGGAGGGTCTATTTAGACATTAAATAGTCCTTTCTTCACACAGTAGGAGGGCCTGTTTAGAAACTGAACTGTCCCTTCTTCACACAGCAGCAGGGCCTACTTATACACTAAAGAGTCCTTTCTCCACATAGCAGGAGGACCTAGACACTGAAGTGTCTATTCTTCATACTGTAGGAAGGCCTATATAGACACTGAAACATCCTTTCCTCGCAGAGCATTAGGTCCTATTTAGACATTGAAGAGTCTTTCCTTCACATAGTAGGAGGGCCTACTTAGATACTGAAGTATCCCTTCTTTACACAGCGGTAGGTCCTATTTATACAGTGAAGAGGCCTGTTTTCACACAGAAGGAGGGCATATTTTGACATTGAATAGTTTTTTCTTCCCCACAGTAGGAGGGCCTATTTAGATACTGAAATGTCCCTTCTTCACACAACAGGGCCTATTTATACACTGAAGACTACTTTCTTCTCGCGGCAGGAGGGCATATTTTAGGGTTGCCACCTTTCATTGTGGTTAAAACCGGACTAAGGCCACACCCCTTGCATCACCCGTAACCCCACCCATTCTCACCTCTCTCCATCTAGGTTCCGCTCATTTTGTGATGTTGCTATGACATCAGTTGTCGGGGAGCGTCCTCTTTTTCTGTTCCTGATGCCTGCTTTCAGCTGATTTACTATGCTTTTTTACAGAAAAGCTTAGTAAATCAGCTGATTTAACAAACTCCTTTTTTGAAACAGAATACCGGATTTTGTACAATGTTTTCTGGACTACCGGACAATTGATTTGATTTCTGGATAATCTGGGATAAAATGGTGAAGTGACAACCCTAGCACATTTAGACACTGAGAGGCCCTTTCTTCACACAATAGGAGGTCCAACTTAGACACTTCTCACTGCAGGAGGGCCTCTTCAGACACACAAGGATCCTTTCATCACCTAGCAGCAGAGCCTACTTTGACACTGAAGTGTCCTTTCTTCACACAGCAGGAGGGCCACTTCAAACACTAAAGAGTCCTTACAATAGGAGGGCCTATTTATACACCTGAGTCTTTTT
>NC_056751.1:806728310-806905810 GCF_019279795.1 Protopterus annectens
TGTGGAAGAAGGGACATTTCAGTATCTAAATAGGCCCTCCTAATGTGGGAAGAAAAGTATCTTGAATGTCTAAATAGTCACTTCTGCTATGTAAAGAAAGGACTTTTCAGCACCTAAATAGGCCCTCTTGCAGTGTGAAGAAAAGAAAATACCTAACTAGGACATTCTACTTTAGTGTCTAGATAGGAGCTCATGCTGCATTAAGAAAAAAATATTCAGTGTGTAAATAAGCCCTCCTACTGTGTGAAGAAAAGACTCTTCAGTCTCTAAATATGATTTCCTACTGTTTCATAGTTTCATAGTAGTTTACTAGGCTATCTGCCCTGGGGCATTTACAAGCCTAGCCAACAATGATGTGGCTTACGCCACCCCGTATTATATAGTTGCGCCTCTAGTAGTGACACATGTGGGACCCCATTATTTAGTAAACTATACCTCTGTCTAGTAGTGACACTGAGGTGACTCCCGGGGTAAACTTACGATCTCCCATCCATGCATCGAGATTTTTCTTGAACAGTGCCAATGAAGGGCTCTGTCTCACATAAACTGGGATTTTGTTCCAGAGTACGGGCAACCTCTGTGTTATGAATCTATCCCTCCAGCATGTTTTATTCATATTTGTGCAGAGGTTGAAATCTTTAGCTCGTGTGGTTCTGGTGGATCTGGATTTTTTGAGATGGAGCATGTCCATCAGTTCTTGGTTGACATGGCCCTATATGTTAGGCACAAATCACCTCTGAGCAGGCGGTATGCTACTGAATAGAGCTGGAGTTTCTTTAATCTAGCTGGATAAGGCACATGTTTGAGACCCATGATCCTCTTGGTGAGGTACTTCTGGGGTCTTTCCAGTTGTTGCATGTGCCGGGTGAGATACATCCCAAATGGAGCATTATATTCAATCATGGGCCTGACAAGTGAGGAATATAGAGGTACAATGACCTCCTTTGATCTGGATGAGAATCCCTTCATGATGAGATGGGCAAGGTAGAATGTCTTTCTGACCACTTTGGCAACATGGTTGTCAAAGGAGAGGTCACTATCGACTTGAGTCCCCAGGTCTCTGATTACTTCTTCCGCACTCAGTGGGTTATTGTCTATGTGATAATTTGTGGGTACTTTGTTTTTCCCAAAGGGATGACTATACATTTTGGCGTTAAGTTTGAGGCCATGATTCCGGCACCAGTTGTCCGTTTCAGTGAGACCTTTCTGTAGGATGTGTGTGTCAGCAGGTGAATCAACTATGGCACCCAGTTTGCAGTCATCTGCATACTTTGTCAGCCATAATCCTCCCATATTTGCTTTCACATCCGAGAAGTAAATGCCGAATAAGAGTGGTCCCAAGACTGAGCCCTGTGGGACACCCCTCGTGACTGGTTTTGAGTCTGACATGGCTCCAGCAATTTTGACCTTATGGGTTCTGGTTTTTAGCCAGTTTGCTACCCATCTTGTGACATATGAATTTACATTTAGGCTGCTGAGCTTGTCTCTGATGCCAGAGTGTGTTATTGTGTCAAAGGCTTTAGCCAAGTCCAAGTAGGCAGTGTGGACAGCTTTGCCCTCGTCGATGGCACTAGTGACTGTCTCGAAGAAGTCAACCAGGTTTAAGAGGCAGGATCTGCCTTTTACAAAACCGAACTGGGTGGGATCAAGGGTCTGCAGATCTCCAATATCGCCATTTATGAGTTCCATGATGATTCTTTCCATAGCCTTGCAGACCAGGCTGGTCAGACTTATGAGGCGGTAGTTACCAGGGTCAGTAGAATTTCCCCCTTTGTGGAGTGGGACCACTGTTGCTGTGCGCCAGTGTTCAGGTACATATCCTGTAGTGAGGCTAAGATTGAATAGCGTTTTTAGGTGCGGGTTTAGTTCATCTTGAAGTTCACGTAACACGCAACCGGGGATACCATTGGGTCCCATAGATGCTGTGTTTTTGCTTTGTTGAGTGCTGATTTCACCTGTATGTCTGAGATGACAGGTAGGTTACATTCAGCAGGGATAATTACTACATCTTTAGGGGTGAGGGAGGGAGAAATTTGCACTGAACCTATCTGCCAGAATATTGGCAATGTCGGTAGGGTCAGTGAATTTTTGTCGTTGTACCAACTCAGAGCATATCTGAGAATTTCCTCCCAAGGTTCTGACATAATTGAAGAAGGCCTTGTGATTGTCTTTGGTATCCTTGGCAATCTTTCTCTCAAAGTTGGCTCTAGATGTTTTTATGAGAGAACGTAGTTTTTTACTTGTGCTGATCAGGGAAGCCTTTCCTTGTGGGATTTGGCTTTGTCCTGCAGTAGCTTCCTTCTTTTGTTGTACAGTTTGTTTATAGCCGGGGTCCACCAAACCGGGCATTTTCCCTTGGTGGAGAGGGCCTTGATTTTAGTTGGGATTGCTTGATCCATGCATTCTTGGAGATGTCCATAGAAGGCTGTTGTGTAGGATTCAGCATTTTGGGATGTGGTTTCCATTAACCCAGTAGGCTTAAAGGATATCATTTCTGACTTAAGGAGTGTAAAGTCAGCTTTTGAAAAATTTTTCACTGTAGTCTTTTGTTCTGGGGTGGGGTGGGATATGTACATCCAACGTGATCAGTTTATGGTCAGATCTTACTAGTGAGGGGTTTATATTCGTGCAGAGCATTTGGACCCCATGTTTGTGATAATCAGGTCATATATTATCTCTCCTCGTAGGAGAAGTGACCAGTTGCTCCATAGCATTTGAGTTAATGAATTCCAGGAATCTTTGGGCTAGGGTGTTGGGGCTAGAATAGTGGGCCCAGTCTATGTTGGGGTAGTTGAAGTCACCCAATATGATGGTGTTTGGTGTGACATTCATATCCTCCAGTGTTTTCAGGAATGCTTGATGGGATTCCTGGGATTGGGAGGGTGTTCTATAACATGCGACCAGTTGTATGGCAGTTTTGCCTATGGTGAGTAAAACTTGTATGGTTTCTGATGCTTCATGGTAGCCACCAATCGAGAGGTGTAGGTGTCCTTTATGAAAATGGACACTCCCCCTCCCTTTGTGGTTCGCCTGGAACTTGAGGCCGAAAAGCATGATATGAGGTATAGCCTGGTAGTGCTGGAGTGCTCTCAGGAGCCTTGAACCAGGTTTCAGTTACTGCACAAACATCGATGTTCTCCATACTGAGAAGTGCTTCGAGTGCCTGCATCTTGAGATTTAGACTTCTGGCGTTGAGCAGCATTACCCTTAATTTATTTCCATTTTTGTTTTTTACGGAGGTTGATTTGTCTTTTGAGCATTGCCTAAAAAGGCACTATGGGGGTGGTAAGAGCCTTGGCCAGTATCCGGAAGCCCAGTGGTGACAGGTGCAAGCCATCCTCATGCAACGCCGCTTGTCCAGCATGTCATCCCAGGCTGACAGACATTGATCCCCTAGAATGACACCAGTGATTAAGCCAATTGTTAAAATTGATCATTTTGTCTTTGTACTGAGGCATCATTCTTGGTGAAGGCAGGATGCTGCTCAGGGTCAGGGTCATACCAGTCTGGGCTACATAATCGGAGAGCTCCTCAATGTCTCTTTTCATGTAGTCCAGGGAGGTCGCCTCAGGTCATTCACACCAGCATGGACAATGACTGCATCATACTTGTACTTGCTTTGGAGTGACCTGAGTGCGTGTGTAATGTGGCGGATCCTAGCTCCCGATAGGCAGCTCACCGTTACCCTCTCCTTATTCAGCCTGGTAAGTGGAACGTCGGTGTGTCTGACTATAGAGTCACCTATTACTAGTGTCTCTGGCATAGTGTTTTGCCTTAGGGGCTGTGATTGTGTGACACACCTGTTGTTTGAGGTATGTGTTGTAGGTGTTACGTTTTGTGGGTGTGTATTTCTAAGTGTCTCGTTTGGAGGCCTCTGTTGTTTTGGTAAGTTTTTATAAGAGCCTCGAGTATGTCTTTGTGTTCTTATGTGTTTGGTTTGTAGTGGTGGTGGTTTTATGTGTGACCGGTTTTGCTTCGGGTGTGGGTACCTTCTCCTCCTGTCTGGTCTTGCCAGTCCTGAGTTGAGAGTTCAGCCTCCAGTCTGGCTATATAGTTGCATCTCTCACAAGTATTTGTGTTAGTAGGAAGGAGGAGAGGGATGTCTGTGTACATGAGACAATTGTAACATTGTCTTAAGATTCCCAGGTTAACCAGCTGAACAAGAGAGGATGCTAGTGGTCTACCACTTGACATACTAGAATATTATAAGGAGTGCTGTGCCTTTAAGGGAAGTGGGTATTCACAGGGGGTAGTGGATGGCTGTAGTGCTTACTTTAGTATAAGAGTGCTTACTTTATTATAAGAGTGCTTGCTAAGACTAGAAGTCCCGAAAACAGTGCTAATATATACAGCTAAATAGACTGAGTAGAGCTTTCTAAGTGAAAAATTGAAGAGCAGACTTGGCGGAGCCAGAAATAGTTTAAACCTGTATAACCACTGCTGCGCTATGCGCCCAACCACGCAAAAACGCCCTGAGGCGGATTTTTATACAGGGAACTTGAAAAGAGCTAGAAATGGTCCAAAACAACCAATAATTTACAGCTCAAGTGCTGAGGCCACTCCCCCCAGGGACAGATAGGCTGCTCAAGGCTCCCCACTCCCACTGGTGAGCTCAGAAACTTCCTTCTATCCAAGTAAGGCAATGGCCAACACAGGAACTACACACAGCCCAGAATACAGCAAAGCCTGTATACTGGTCCAAAGTAGTCGTGCAAAGGCGGGAAAACAAGGAGTATTTTTTTTGTTTTTTTGTTTTTTCAGGAAAGCACACAGAAATGCAATTAAGCAAACAGTAAAATCGATTTACACAGGCTAGCACACTTTAGTGGGCAGCCTAAACAGTTAAATTAACAAAAAAACAGTATTAATCGACCAGAGTCCACCAAAATGCTACTTTTAAGTGCAGATACTTCAGAAATCAGCAGATAGACACAAAAACAGTTATAGCTAGTTAAATGAAAGCCAGAGAGGGCAATGCAGATAAAAAAAGCCAAAAAATACTTAAATCTGGAAAGTGGTCGCTTCTTTCAGTTCTCTGTTGCCAGGACCCCTCTGCAGGACCATGGAGCTCTGCTTGGGTATATAGCCAGAAAAAATGCCCTGAGGCGGATTTTATACAGGGAACTTGAAAAAGAGCTAGAAATGGTCCAAAGCAACCAATAATTTACAGCTCAAGTGCTGAGGTCACTCCCCCAGGGACAGATAGGCTGCTCAAGGCTCCCCACTCCCACTGGTGAGCTCAGAAACTTCCTTCTATCCAAGTAAGGCAATGGCCAACACAGGAACTACACAGCCCAGAATACAGCAAAGCCTGTATACTGGTCCAAACTAGTCGAGCAAAGGCGGAAAACAAGGAGTATTTTTTTTGTTTTTTGTTTTTTCAGGAAAGCACACAGAAATGCAATTAAGCAAACAGTAAAATCGATTTACACAGGCTAGCATACTTTAGTGGGCAGCCTCAGCAGTTAAATTAACAAAAAAAAGTATTAATCGACCAGAGTCGACCAAAATGATACTTTTAAGTGCAGATACTTCAGAAATCAGCAGATAGACACAAAAACAGTTATAGCTAGTTAAATGAAAGCCAGAGAGGACAATGCAGATAAAAAAAGCCAAAAAATACTTAAATCTGGAAAGTGGTCGCTTCTTGTGTGAAGAAAAGACTCTTCACTGTCTAGATATGCCCTCCTGCTGTGTAAACAAAGGACTCTTCAGTGTCTAAACAGGCACTGCTACTGTGTAAAGAAAGGAATATTTACTGTCTAAATAGGCCCCCTGTTGTGTGAAGAAACAACTCTTTTGTGTCTAAATAGGACCTGCTGTTGTGTGAACGAAGACAGGACACCTCAGTGTATAAATAGGCCCTACTGCTGTGTGAAGAAATACTCTTTAGTGTCTAGACAGGCCCTCCTGTTTTGTGAAGAAAGGACTCTTCACTGTGTAAATAAGTCAACTTGATGAGTGAAAAAAGGACTATTTAGTTCCTGAACAGTCACTCCTGCTGTGTGAAGCTTAAACTCTTAATTGTCTAAATAGGCCCTCCTGCTGTGCAATTATAGACTCTTCAGTGTGTAAATAAGGCCTCCTACTGTGGGAAAAAAAGGAATCTTCAAGTGGCTAAATAGGCCCTCTTGCTGCATGAAGAAAGGACTTTTCAGTCTAAATAGGCCATTCTGCTGTCTGATTAAAGGACTCAAGTGTCTCAATAGGCCGTCTTGCTGTGGAAGAAAAGACTCTTCAATGTCTAAATAAGCCCTCCTGCTGTGTGAAGAAAAGTATCTAAGTTGGACCTTATCCTGTGTGAAGAAAAGACTCTTCAGTGTCTAAATATGTCCTCGTGCTGTGTGAAGAAAGGAGTCTTTAGTGTATAAATAGGCCCTGTTTTTGTGTGAAGAAGAGACATTTCAGTATCTAAATAGGGTTTCCTAATCTGGGAAGAAAAGACTCTTCAGTGTCTAAATAGGCCCTCCTACTGTGTAAAGAAAGGAGTCTTAAGTGCCTTAATGGACTCTTCTACTATTGGGAGAAAGGACTTCTCTGTGTCTAAATAGGCCTTCCTACTGTGCAGAAGAAAGAAAACAGAGGTAATCCAGAGGCTCAAGTGAAGTCTGGTATCTCACCTGTGTAAAGAAAGGAGTGTTCAGTGTCTAAATTCACCCTCCTGCTCTATGAAGAAAGGAATCTTCAGCGTATAACTAGGCCCTACTGTTGTGTGAAGAAAGGACATTTCAGTATCTAAATAGGCCCTCCTACTTTGGAAAGAAAATACTCTTCAGTGTCTAAATATGCAATCCTGCTGTGTGAAGGAAGGAAGGAGGAAGGAAGGATGGACTCTTCAGTGTCTAAATAGGCCCTCCTGTTGTGTAAAGAAAGGACTGTTCAGCGTCCTCTTGCTGTGTGAAGAAAGGATAATGGCTAAATAGGCCTTTCTATTGTGAGAAGAATGGACACTTTAGTGTCTAGATAGCAGCTTCTGCTGTGTGAAGAAAAGATTATTCAGTGTGTAAATAGGTCCTCCTACTGTGGGAAGAAAAGTCTCTTCAGTCTCTAAATAGGGTGTCCTACTGTGTGAAGAAAAGTTTCTTCATTGTCTAGATATGCCCTCCTGCTGTGTAAACAAAGGACTCTTCAGTGTCTAAACAGGTCCTGCTACTGTGTGAAGAAAGGAATATTTACTGTCTAAATGGGCCCTCCTGCTGTGGGAAGAAACAACCTCTTCCTTGTCTATATAGGACCTGCTGCTGTTTGAAGAAAAGACACCTTAGTTTCTAAATAAGCCCTCCTATGGTATGAAGACAGGACCCTTAGGTGTATAAAAATGCCCTCCTTCTGTGGGAAGAAGGACCCTTCAGTGTCTAAATATGTCCTCCTGCTGTGTGAAGAAAAGTATCTAAGTTGGACCTTACCCTGTATGAAGAAAAGACTCTTTAGTTTCTAAATACGTCCACATGCTGTGTGAAGAAAGGACTATTTAGTGTATAAATAGGCCCTGTTGTTCTGTGAAGAAGTGACATTTCAGTATCTAAATACTGTTTCCTAATCTGAGAAGAAAAGACTCTTCAGTGTCTAAACAGGCCCTCCTACTGTGTAAAGAAAGGAGTCTTAAGTGCCTTAATGGACTCTTCTACTATTGGGAGAAAGGACTTCTCTGTGTCTAAATAGGCCTTACTACTGTGCAGAAGAAAGAAAACAGAGGCAATCCAGAGGGCTCAAGTGATGTCTGGTATCTCACCTGTGTGAAGAAAAGAGTGTTCAGTGTCTAAATTCGCCCTCCTGCTCTATGAAGAAAGGAATCTTCAGCGTATAAATAGGCCCTACTGTTGTGTGAAGAAGGGACATTTCAGTATCTAAATAGGCCCTCCTACGTTGGGAAGAAAAGACTCTTCAATGTCTAAATAGGCACTCCTGCTGTGTGAAGGAAGGAAGGAAGGAAGGAAGGAAGGAAGGAAGGAAGGAAGGAAGGAAGGAAGGACTCTTCAGTGTCTAAATAGGTCCTCCTGTTGTGTAAAGAAAGGACAGTTCAGCATCTAAGTAGGTCCTCTTGCTGTGTGAAGAAAGGATAATGGCTAAATAGGCCTACCTTTTGTGAGAAGAATGGACACTTTAGTGTCTAGATAGCAGCTTCTGCTGTGTGAAGAAAATATTATTCAGTGTGTAAATAGGTCCTCCTACTGTGGGAAGAAAAGTCTCTTCAGTCTCTAAAAAGGGTGTCCTACTGTGTGAAGAAAAGTTTCTTCAATGTCTAGATATGCCCTCCTGCTGTGTAAACAAAGGACTCTTCAGTGTCTAAACAGATCCTGCTACTGTGTGATGAAAAGAATATTTAGTGTCTAAACTGAACCTCCCCCCACTGTGTGAAGAAACAACTCTTCCATGCCTAAATAGGGCCTGCTAATATGTGAAGAAAGGACACCTCAGTTTCAAAATAAGCCCTTTTTTTCTTTTTAGACTTCAAACCTCCTACTGTGTTTAGAAAGTCAACTTCAGTGTCTAGGTAAGTCCTCTTGCTGCATGATGAAAGGACTCATTAGTGTGCAGATAGGCCCTCCTGCTGTGTGAAGAAACAAATCTTCAGTGTATGAATAGGCCCATACCTCTCAACTGTACAGATTTCCGCAGAACGTCCTGATTTTTGCCTCATATTCTTGGTCTGTTTCTCATAAAAGTGTGTTTTTTCTGACAAATCATTTGCAAATAATTGAGGTTTGAAGTCTAAAAAGAAAGGCAGTCATTTGAGTTTCAGACTTCATACCCTTCAGAAAATTCAAGCTAATGCAATACCTGTTATTCTATCAACTTTCTAAGTTTCTAAGTGCAATATTTAATGTGTCCCTATTTTTGAGCCTTTCTTCCCCCATTATTTAAGGCTTTGTCCAGATTTCTTGCGTAAGAGGTTGAGAGGTATGAATAGGCCCTACTGTTGTATGAAGAATGGATTCCTTTGTCTAAATAGGCTGTCCCTCCCTGTGAAGAAAAGCCTCTTCAATGTCTGAAAAGGGCCTCCTATTCTGTGAAGAAAGGACTCTTTAGTGTCTAAAAATGCCCTCCTGCTTTCTGAAGAAGGGACTCTTCAGTGTCTAATCAAACCCTTCTGCTGTGTTAGGAAAAGACTCCAGTGTCTATATAGACCTTTCTGATGTTTGAGGAGTGGACACTACTGTATCTAAATATGCCCTCCAGTTTGAAGAAAAGACTGTTAAATGTCTAAATAGGGCCTTATGCTGTGTCAAAAAAGGACTGTTCAGTGTCTAAGTAGACCCTCCTACAGTTTGAAGAAAGTACTTTTCAGTTTCAAAAATAGACTCTCCTACTGTGTTAAGAAAGGACTCTTCTTGTCTAAATAGGCTTTCTCACTGTGTGAAAAAAGACATTTCAGACTCTATATAGAACCTGCTACTGTGTGAAGAAATGACTCTACAGTGTCTAGATACACACTCCTGCTATGTGAAGAAATGTCTCTTCATGGTCTAAATAGGACCTCCCGCTGTGTGAAGAAAGGACTCTCAGTATATAAATAGGCATTCCTACTGCATGAAGAAAGGACTCCTCAGTGTCTAAATATGCCATCCAACTGTTTGAAGTCTAGATATGCCCTCCTGCTATGTGAAGAAAATACCATTTATTGTCTGACTAGGACCTCCTACTCTGTGAAGAAAGGACTCTATAGTGTCTAAACATGCTCTCCTGCTTTCTGAAGCAGGGAATCTTCAGTGTATAGATATCTCCTCCTGCTGTGTGAAGAAAGTTATCCTCAATTTCTAAATAGGACCTCCTACAGTGGGAAGAAAGGACTCTTCAAGTGGCTAAACAGGCCCTCCTGGTATGTGAATAAAGGACTTTTCAGAGTCTAAATTGGCCATTTCTGCTGTCTGGTTAAAGGACTCTTAAGTGTCTTAATAGGCCATCTTGCTGTGGAAGAAAATACTCTTCAATGTCTAAATAAGCCTGTGGAAGAAAAAACTCTTCAATGTCTAAATAAGCCCTCTAGCTGTGTGAAGAAAAGTCTCTAAGCAGGACCCTATACTGTGTGAAGAAAAGACACTTCAGTGCCTAAATACACCCTCCTGTTTGAAAAAAGGACTTGTCAGTGTATAAATAGGTCCTGCTGTTGTGTGAGGAAGGGACATTTCAGTATCTAAATAGGCCCTCCTACTGTGGGAAGAAAAGACTCTTCAATGTCTAAATAAGCCCTGTTGCTGTGTGAACAAAGTACTCTTTAGTGTCTAAATAGGCCTTCCTACTGTGTAAAGAAAGGAATCTTAAGTGTCTAAATGGACTCTCCTATTATTAGGAGAAAGGACTGTTCTGTATCTAAATAGGCCTTCCTACTGTGTAGAATAAAGAAAACAGAGGTAATCCAGAGGGCTCAAGTGAAGTCTGGTATCTCACCTGTGTGAAGAAAGCACTGTTCAGTGTCTAAATATGCCCTCCTGCTCTGTGAAGAAAGAACTCTTCAGCATGTAAATAGGCCCTGCTGTAGTGAGAAGAAGGGACATTTCAGTACCTAAATAGGCCCTCTTAATGTGGGAAGAAAAGTCTATTGAATGTCTAAATAGTCACTTCTGCTGCATGAAGAAAGGACTCTTCAGTGTCTAAACAGGCCCTCCTGCTATGTAAAGAAAGGACTTTTCAGCAGCTAAATAGATCCCCTTGCTGTGTGAAGAAAGGACAATTCCTAAGTAGGACCTTCTACTTTCAGAAGAATGGACACTTTAGTGTCTAGATAGGAGCTCCTGCTGTGTGAAGAAAAGATTATTCTGTGTGTAAGGTGGTCCTCCTACTGTTTGAAGAAAAGACTCTTCAGTCTCTAAATAGGATGTCCTACTGTGTGAAGAAAAGACTCTTCACTGGCTAGATATTCCCTCCTGCTGTGTAAACAAGGGACTCTTCAGTGTCTAAACAGGCCTTGCTACTGTGAGAAGAAAGGAATATTTCCTGTATAAATAGGCCCCCTGTTGTGTGAAGAAACAACTCTTCTGTGTCTACATAGGACCTGCTGTTGTGTGAAGGGCACCTCAGTTTCTAAATAAGCCCTTCTACTGTATGAAGACGGGACACCTCAGTGTATAAATAGGCCCTACTACTGTGTGAAGAAATACTCTTTAGTGTCTAGACAGGCCCTCCTGCTTTGTGAAGAAAGGACTCTTCACTGTGTAAATAAGTCAACTTGATGAGTGAAGAAAGGACTATTCAGTTCCTGAACAGTCACTCCTACTATGTGAAGCTTAAACTCTTCATTGTCTAAATATGCCCTCCTGCTGTGCAAGAATAGACTCTTCAGTGTCTAAATAAGACCTCCTACTCTGTGAAGAAATGAGTCTACAGTGTCTAAAAATGCCCTCCTGCTTTCTGAAGAAGGGACTCTTCAGTGTCTAAATATACCCTCCTGCTGTGTGAACAAAGGTCTCTTCAGTGTCTAAATAGGACCTCCTACTGTGGAAGAAAGGACTCTTCAGTGTCTAAATAGCCCTCATGCTCTGGGAAGAAAATACCATTTATTGTCTGAATAGGACCTCCTGCTCTGTGACGAAAGAACTCTATAGTATCTAAAAATGCCCTGCTGCTATCTGAAGCAGGGACTCTTCAGTGTATAGATATCCCCTCCTGCTGTCTGAAGAAAGGTCTCTTAAGTGTCTAAATAGCACCTCCTACAGTGGGAAGAAAGGACTCTTCAAGTGGCTAAATAGGCCATGTTGGTGTGTGAATAAAAGACTTTTCAGAGTCTAAATTGGCCATTCTGCTGTCTGATTACAGGATTCTTAACTGTCTTAATAGGCCATCTTGCTGTGGAAGAAAAGACTCTTCAATGTCTAAATAAGACCAAGTGGACCTTATACTGTGTGAAGAAAAGACTCTTCTGTGTCTAAGTAGGACTTCCTACAGTTTGAAGAAAGGACTGTTCAGTGTTTACAATAGACTCTCCTATGTGTTAAGAAAGGATGCTTCTGTGTCTAAATAGGCTTTCCCACTGTGTGAAGAGTCTATACAGCACCTGCTGCTGTGTGAAGAAATGACTACAGTACCTAGATATGCCCTACTGTTGTGTGAAGAAATATCTGTTCATGGTCTAAATAGGACCTCCTTCTGTGTGAAGTAGGGACTCTCATAAATAGGTCTTCCTGCTGCATGAAGAAAGGACTCTTCAGTGTCTAAATATGCATTCCGGCTGTTTGAAGTCTAGATAGGACCTCCTGCTATGTGAAGAAAATACCATTTATTGTCTGAATAGGACCTCCTGCTATGTGAAGAAAGGACTCTGTAGTGTCTAAAAATGCCCTCCTGCATTCTGAAGCAGGGACTCTTCAATGTATAGATATCCCACTACTGTGTGAAGAAAGGTCTCTTAAGTGTCTAAATAGCACTTCCTACAGTGAGAAGAAAGGACTCTTCAAGTGGCTAAATAGGCCATGTTGGTCTGAGAATAAAGGACTTTTCAGAGTCTAAATTGGCCATTCTGCTGTCTGATTAGAGGACTCAAGTGTCTTAATGGGCCATCTTGCTGTGGAAGTAAAGACTCTTCAATGTCTAAATAAGACCAAGTGAACCTTATACTGTGTGAAGAAAAGACTCTTCAGTGCTTAAATACTCCCCCTCCTGTGTGAAAAACGACTTCTTAGTGTATAAATATGCCATGCTGTTGTGTGGAAGAAGGGACATTTCAGTATCTAAATAGGCCCTCCTAATGTGGGAAGAAAAGTATCTTGAATGTCTAAATAGTCACTTCTGCTATGTAAAGAAAGGACTTTTCAGCACCTAAATAGGCCCTCTTGCAGTGTGAAGAAAGGACAATACCTAACTAGGACATTCTACTTTAGTGTCTAGATAAGAGCTCCTGCTGCGTTAAGAAAAAAATATTCAGTGTGTAAATAAGCCCTCCTACTGTGTGAAGAAAAGACTCTTCAGTCTCTAAATAGGATGCCCTACTGTGTGAAGAAAAGACTCTTCACTGTCTAGATATGCCCTCCTGTTGTGTAAACAAAGGACTCTTCAGTGTCTAAACAGGCCCTGCTACTGTGTAAAGAAAGAAATATTTTCTGTCTAAATAGGCCCCCTGTTGTGTGAAGAAACAACTCTTATGTCTAAATAGGACCTGCTGTTGGGTGAACGAAGACAGGACACCTCAGTGTATAAATAGGCCCTACTGCTGTATGAAGAAATACTCTTTAGTGTCTAGACAGGCCCTTCTGTTTTGTGAAGAAAGGACTCTTCACTGTGTAAATAAGTCAACTTGATGAGTGAAGAAAGGACTCTTTAGTGTCTAAACAGGTCCTGCTACTGTGTGAAGAAAGGAATATTTATTGTCTAAATAGGCCCTCCTGCTGTGGGAAGAAACAACCTCTTCCTTGTCTATATAGGACCTGCTGCTGTTTGAAGAAAAGACACCTTAGTTTCTAAATAAGCCCTCCTATGGTATCAAGACAGGACCCTTCACTGTATAAAAATGCCCTCCTTCTGTGTGAAGAAGGACCCTTCAGTGTCTAAATATGTCCTCCTACTTTCCAAATTAAAGACTCTTCAATGTCTAGATAGGCCCTCCTGCTTTGTGAAGAAAGGAATCTTCACTGTCTAAATAAGTCCGTGTGATGCATGAAGAAATGACTCTTCAGTTTCTAAATAGGCACTTCTTTTTTGTGAAGCTTGGATTCTTCAGTGTCTAAATAGGTCCTGCTGCTATGGGAAGAACAGACTCTTCAGTCTCTAAACAGGCTCTCCTACTCTGTGAGGACAAGCCTCTTCAGTGTCCAAATAGGCCTTCCTGATGTGTGAAGAATGGACACCAGTATCTAATTAGGTCCTCCTGTTTGAAGAAAAGACTGTTAAATGTCTAAATAGGGCCTCATGCTATGTTAAAAAAGGACTATTCGGTGTCTAAGTAGGCCCTCCTACAGTTTGAAGAACGGACTCTTCAGTGTCTAAAACAGACTCTCCTATTGTGTTACGAAAGAAACTGCTTCTGTGTCTAAATAGGCTTTCTCACTATGTGGAAAAAGACTGTTCAGAGTCTATATAGAACCTGCTACCATACCTCTCAGTTGTCTAGATGTTCGCAGAAAGTCCACATTTTTGCCTCATATTTTTGGTCTGTTAATCATAAAATGAATGGTTTTCTGGATTTTTGTGGCATATCACTGAGGACTGATTTCACTAAATAATGACAGGTATATGAGTTTCAGAAAATGCATGATAACACAAGACATTTTTTTCCAGCAACTTTCTGAGTTTATACCAGCTATATTTAAAAACTGTCCCCATTTTTGGGGCATTTCCCACCATTATTTTGGCTTTGTCCAGATTTTTGTGCTAAGAGGTTGAGAACTATGCCTGCTACTGTGTGAAGAAGTGACTCTACAGTTCCTAGCTAGATACACCCTCCTGCTGTGTGAAGAAATGTCTCTTCATGGTCTAAATAGGACCTCCTGCTGTGTGAAGAAGGGACTCTCAGTATATAAATAGGCCTTCCTGCTGCATGAAGAAAGGACTCTTCAGTGTCTAAATATGCCATCCGGCTGTTTGAAGTCTAGATAGGCCCTCCTGCTATGTGAAGAAAATACCATTTATTGCCCAAAAAGGACCTCCTGCTCTGTGAAGAAAGGACTCTGTAGTGTCTAAAAATGCCCTCCTGCTTTCTGAAGGAGGGACTCTTCAGTGTATAGATATCCCCTCCTGCTGTGTGAAGAAAGGTCTCTTCAGTGTCTAAATAGGACCTCCTACAATGGGAAGAAAGGACTCTTCAAGTGGCTAAATAGGCCCTCCAGGTGTGTGAATAAAGGACTTTTTGGTGTCTAAATTGGACATTCTGCTGTCTGATTAAAGGACTCAAGTGTTTTAATAGGCCATCTTGCTGTGGAAGAAAAGACTCTTCAATGTCTAAATAAGTCCTGCTGCTGTTCAGCATCTAAATAGGCCCGCTAGCTGTGTGAAGAAAGGATAATCCCTAAATAGGCCCTTCTACTGTCAGAAGGGTGGACACTTTAGCATCTAGATAGGAGCTTCTGCTGTGTGAAGAAAAGATTATTCAGTGTGTAAATAGGCCCTCCTACTGTGGGAAGAAAAGACTCTTCAGTCTCTAAATAGGGTGTCCTGCTGTGGGAAGAAAGTTTTCTTCACTGTCTAGATATGTCCTCTTGCTGTATAAACAAAGGACTCTTCAGTGTCTAAACAGGCCCTGCTACTGTGTGAAGAAAAGAATATTTAGTGTTTAAATAGGCCCCCTGCCTTGTGAAGAAATAATTCTTCTGTGTCTAAATAGGACCTGCTGTTGTGTGAACGACACCTCAGTTTCTAAATAAGCCCTTCTACTGTATGAAGACAGGACACCTCATTGTATAAATAGGCCCTACTACTGTGTGAAGAAATATTCTTTAGTGTCTAGACAGGCCCTCCTGCTTTGTGAAGAAAGGACTCTTCACTGTGTAAATAAGTCAACTTGATGTGTGAAGAAAGGACTATTCAGTTCCTGAACAGTCACTCCTGTGTGAAGCTTAAAGTCTTCATTGTCTAAATAAGCCTTCCTGCTGTGCCAGAATAGACTCTTCAGTATCTAAATAGGTCCTACTCCTCTGTGAAGAAAAGCATCTTCAGTGTCTGAATACAACCTCTTACTCTGTGAAGAAAGAACTCTATAGTGTCTAAAAATGCCCTCCTGTTTTCTGAAGAAGGGACACTTCAGTGTCTAAATATACCCTCCTGCTGTGTGAACAAAGGTCTCTTCAGTGTCTAAATAGGACCTACTACTGTGGAAGAAAGGACTCTTCAAGTGGCTAAATAGGCCCTCTATATGAGTAAAGAAAGGACTTTAAAGAGTCTGAATAAAGCAGTCTGCTTTCTGATTAAAGGACTCTTAAGTTTCTCAATAGCCCATCTTGCTGTGGAAGAAAAGACAGTGTTAAGAAGCCCTCCTGCTGCATGCTTGGACCTTATACTGAGTGAAGAAAAGACTCTTCAGTACCTAAATACTCCCTGTGTGAAGAAAGGGCTTGTCAGTGTATAAATAGGCTCTACTGTTATGTGAGGAAGGGACATTTCAGTATCTAAATAGGCCCTCCTACTGTGGGAAGAAAACGAGCTTCAATGTCTAAATAAGCCCTCCTGCTGTGTGAGCAAAGCACTCGTCAGTGTCTAAATAGGCCTTCCTACTGTGTGAAGAAAGGAGTCTTAAGTGTCTTAATGGACTCTTCTACTATGGGGAGAAAGGACAGTTTTGTGTCTAATTAGGCCTTCCTACTGTGTAGAAGAAAGAAAACAGAGGTAATCCAGAGGGCTCGAGTGAAGTCTGGTTTCCCACCTGTGTGAATAAAGGACTGTTCAGTGTCTAAATACACCCTCATGCTGTGTGAATGAAGGACTCTTCAGTGTCTAAATAGGCCCTGCTGCTGTGCAAAGAAAGAACTGTTCTGCATCTAAATAGGCCCACTAGCTGTGTGAAGAAAGGATAATGCCTAAATAGGCCCTTCTACTGTCAGAAGGGTGTACAATTTAGTGTCTAAATAGGAGCTTCTGCTGAGTGAAGAAAAAATTATTCAGTGTGCAAATAGGTCCTCCTATTGTGGGAAGAAAAGACTCTTCAGTCTCTAAATAGGGCATCCTACTCTGTGAAGAAAAGTTTCTTCATTGTCTAGATATTCCCTCCTGCTGTGTAAACAAAGGACTCTTCAGTGTCTAAACAGATCCTGCTACTGTGTGATGAAAAGAATATTTAGTGTCTAAACAGACCACCCCCCTGTGTGAAGAAACAACTCTTCCATGTCTAAATAGGACCTGCTAATGTGTGAAGAAAGGACACCTCAGTTACTAAATAAGCCCTCCTACTGTATGAGGACAGCACCACTCAGTATATGAATAGCCCTCCTACTGAGTGAAGAAAGGACTGTTCAGTGTCTAAATATGTCTTCCTACTTTCCAAAGAAAAGACTCTTCAGTGTCTGGATAAGCCTTCTTTCTTTGTGAAGAAAGGATTCTTCACTGTCTAAATAAGTCCACATGGTGCGTGAAGAAAGAAATATTCACTTCCTAAATAGGCACTCCTGCTGTGCGAATCTTGGACTCTTCAGTGTATAAATAGGTCCTCCTTCAGTCTGAAGAACTCTTCAGTGTCTGAATATGCCCTCCTACTCTGTGAAGAAAAGTCTTTTCAGTATCTGAATAAGACCTCCTGCTCTGTGAAGAAAAGACTCTTTAGTTTCTAAAAATCACCTCCTGTTGTGTGAAGAAAGGTCTCTTCAGTGTCTGAAAAAGCCCTCCTGCTGTCGAATAAAGGACTCCTCAGTGTCTAGCTAGGCCCTCCTATTGTGTGTAGAAAGTCAACTTCAGTGTCTAGGTAAGCCCTCTTGCTGCATGATGAAAGGACTCATTAGTGTGCAGATAGGCCCTCCTGCTGTGTAAAGAAAGAAATCTTCAGTGTATGAATAGGCCCATACCTCTCAACTGTACAGATTTTTGCCTCATATTCTTGGTATGTTTCTCATAAAAGTGTGGTTTTCTGGCAAATCATTTCCAAATAATTGAGGTTTGAAGTCTAAACATAAAGGCAGACATTTCATTTTCAGACTTCATATGCTTCAGAAAATTCAGGCTAATGCAATACCTGTTAATCTATCAACTTTCTAGGTTTGTAAGTGCAATATTTAAAAAGTGTCCCTATTTTTGGGCCTTTCTTCCCCCATTATTTAGGGCTTTGTCCAGATTTATTGCTGTAAGCGGTTGAGAGGTATGAATAGGCCCTATTGTTGTATGAAGAATGGATTCCATTGTCTAAATAGGCTGTCCCTCTCTGTGAAGAAAAGCCTCTTCAATGTCTGAATAGGACCTCCTGTTCTGTGAAGAAAGGACTCTTTAGTGTCTAAAAATGCCCTCCTGCTTTCTGAAGAAGGGACTCTTCAGTGTCTAATCAAACCCTTCTGCTGTGTGAAGAAAAGACTCTTCAGTGTCTAAATAGACCTTTCTGATGTTTGAGGAGTGGACACTACTGTATCTAAATAGGCCCTCCAGTTTGAAGAAAAGACTGTTAAATGTCTAAATAGGGCCTTATGCTGTGTCAAAAAAGGACTCTTCAGTGTCTAAGTAGGCCCTCCTATAGTTTGAAGAAAGGACTCTTCAGTTTCTAAGATAGACTCTCCTACTGTGTTAAGAAAGGACTCTTCCGTGTCTAAATAGGCTTTCCCACTGTGTGAAAAAAGACAGTTCAGAGTCTATATAGAACCTGCTACTGTGTGAAGAAATGACTCTACAGTGCCTAGATACACACTCCTGCTATGTGAAGAAATGTCTCTTCATGGTCTAAATAGGACCTCCTGCTGTGTGAAGAAGGGACTCTCAGTATATAAATAGGCATTCCTACTGCATGAAGAAAGGACTCCTCAGTGTCTAAATATGCCATCCGACTGTTTGAAGTCTAGATAGGCCCTCCTGCTATGTGGAGAAAATACCATTTATTGTCTGAAAAGGACCTCCTGCTCTGTGAAGAAAGGACTCTATAGTGTCTAAAAATGCCCTCCTGCTTTCTGAAGCAGGGACTCTTCAGTGTATAGATATCCTCTCCTGCTGTGTGAAGAAAGGTATCCTCAATGTCTAAATAGGACCTCCTACAGTGGGAAGAAAGGACTCTTCAAGTGGCTAAACAGGCCCTCCTGGTGTGTGAATAAAGGACTTTTCAGAGTCTAACTTGGCCATTCTGCTGTCTGATTAAAGGACTCTTAAGTGTCTTAATAGGCCATCTTGCTGTGGAAGAAAAGACTCTTCAATGTCTAAATAAGCCCTCCTGCTGTGTGAACATAACTCTCTCTAGAGGGCTCAAGTGAAGTCTGGTATCTCACCTGTGTGAAGAAAGCACTGTTCAGTGTCTAAATACGCCCTCCTGCTCTGTGAAGAAAGAACTCTTCAGCGTATAAATAGGCCCTGCTGTAGTGAGAAGAAGGGACATTTCAGTACCTAAATAGGCCCTCCTAATGTGGGAAGAATTGTCTGTTGAATGTCTAAATTGTCACTTCTGCTGCATGAAGAAAGGACTCTTCAGTGTCTAAACAGGCCCTCCTGCTATGTAAAGAAAGGACTTTTCAGCATCTAAATAGGTCCCCTTGCTGTGTGAAGAAAGGACAATGCCTAAGTAGGACCTTCTACTTTCAGAAGAATGGACACTTTAGTGTCTAGATAGGAGCTCCTGCTGTGTGAAGAAAATATTTTTTGTGTGTGTAAGGTGGTCCTCCTACTGTTTGAAGAAAAGACTCTTCAGTCTCTAAATAGGATGTCCTACTGTGTGAAGAAAAGACTCTTCACTGTCTAGATATGCCTTCCTGCTGTGTAAACAAAGGACTCTTCTGTGTCTAAAGAGGCCCTGCAACTGTGACAAGAAAGGAATATTTACTGTCTAAATAAGCCACCGGTTGTGTGAAGAAACAATTCTTCTGTGTCTAAATAGGCCCTGCTGTTGGTGAACAATACCTCAGTTTCTAAATAAGCCCTTCTACTGTATGAAGACAGGACACCTCAGTGTATAAATAGGCCCTACTACTGTGTGAAGAAATACTCTTTAGTATCCAGACAGGCCCTCCTGTTTGTGAAGAAAGGACTCGTCACTGTGTTAATAAGTCAACTTGATGAATGAAGAAAGGACTATTCAGTTCCTGAACAGTCACTCCTGCTGTGTGAAGCTTAAACTCTTCATTGTCTAAATAGGCCTGCCTGCTGTGCAAGAATAGAGTCTTCAGTGTCTGAATACGATCTCCTACTCTGTGAAGAAATGACCCTATAGTGTATAAAAATGCCCTCCTGCATTCTGAAGAAGGGACTCTTCAGTGTCTAAATATACCTTCCTGCTGTGTGAACAAAGGTCTCTTCAGTGCTTTAATAGGACCTCCTACTGTGGAAGAAAGGATTCAAGTGGCTAAATAGGCCTGTAGATGTGTGAAGAAAGGACTTTTCAGAGTCTAAACAGGCCATTCTGCTGTCTGATTAAAGGACTCAAGTGACTCAATAGGCCATCTTGCTGTGGAAGAAAAGACTCTTCAATGTCTAAATAAGCCCTCCTGCTGTGTGAACATAACTCTCCAAGAGAACCTTATACTGTGTGAAGAAAAGATTCTCCACTGCTTAAATACTCCCCTTCCTGTATGAAGAAAGGAGTTATCAGTATAATAATAGGCCCTGCTGTTTTGTAAAGAAGAGATATTTCAGTATCTAAACAGACCCTCCTACTGTGAGAAGAAAAGACTCTTCAATGTCTAAATACACCCTCCTGCTGTGTGAACAAAGCACTGTTAAGTGTCTCAATAGGCCCTCCTACTTTGTGAAGAAAGGGTTATTAAGTGTCTAGACTGTCCAACCTTGGTGAGATAGGACTATTTTGTGTCTAAAAAAGCCTTCCTACTGTGTAGATGAAAGAAAAACAGAGGTAATCCAGAGGGCTCAAGTCAACTCTGGTATCCCACCTGTGTGAAGAAAGGACATTTTGGTACCTAAATAGGCCCTCCTACTGTGGGAAGAAAAATCTCTTGAATGTCTAAGTAGGCAGTCCTGCTGTGTGAAGGAAGGACACTTCAGTGTCTAAATAGGCCCTACTCCTCCATGATGAAAAGCCTTTTCAGTGTCTGAATAGGACCTCCTACTCTGTGAAGGAAGGACTCAATAGTGTCTAAAAATGCCATTCTGCTTTCTGAAAAAGGGACTCTTCAGTGTCTAGATATACCCTCTTGCTGTGTGAACAAAGGTCTTGTCAGTGTCTAAATAGGACCTCCTACTGTGGAAGAAAGGACTCTTCAAGTGGCTGAATAGTTCCTATAGACATGTGAAGAAAGTCTAACTAGATCATTCGTCTGTCTAATTAAAGGACTCTTAAGTGTCTCAATAGGCCCTCTTGCTATGGAACAAAAGACTCTCTTCAGTGTCTAAACAGGCCTTCTTGATGTGTGCAGAATGGCCACTTCAGTATCTAAATAGGCCCTCCTGTTTGAAGAAAAGACTCTTAAATGTCTAAACAGGGCCTAATGTTGTGTCAAAAAAGGACTCTTCAGTGTCTAAATAGGCCCTGCTACAGTTTGAAGAAAGGACTCTTCAGTGTCTAAAATAGACTCTCCTACTGTGTTAAGAAAGGACTCTTCCATATCTAAATAGGCTTTCCCACTGTGTGAAAAAAAGACTATTCAGAGTATATATACAGAACCTGCAACTATGTGAAGATAGATACACCCTCATGCTGAGTGAAGAAATGCCTCTTCAGTGTCTAAATAGGACCTCCTGCTTTGTAATAAAGGGACTCTCAGTGTATAAATAGGCCTTCCTGCTGCATGAAGAAAGGACCCTTCAGTGTCTAAATAGACCCTCCAGCTGTTTGAAGAAAGGACTCTTCAGTGTCTAGACAGGCCCTCCTGCTGTGAGAAGAAAATATCGTTTGTTGTCTGAATAGGACCTCCTGCTTTGTAAAGAAAGGACGCTATAGTGCCTAAAAATGCCCTCCTGCTTTCTGAAACATGGACTCTTCAGTGTATAGATATCCCCTCCTTTTGTGTGAAGAAAGGTCTCTTCACTGTCTAAATACGGAACCTGCAACTTTGTGAAGAAATTACTCTACAGTGCCTAGATACGCCCTCATGCTGATTGAAGAAATGTCTCTTCAGTGTCTAAATAGGACCTCCTGCTTTGTAATAAAGAGACTCTCAGTGTATAAACAGGCTTTCCTGCTGCATGAAAAAAGGACCCTTCAGTGTCTAAATAGGCCCTCCAGCTGTTTGAAGAAAGGACTCTTCAGTGTCTAGATATGCCCTCCTGCTGTGGGAAGAAAATACCATTTCTATGAATAGGACACTCCTGCTCTGTGAAGAAGGGATGCTATAGTGTCTAAAAATACCGTCCTGACTTCTGAAACAGGGACTCTTCAGTGTATAGATATCTCCTCCTGTTGTGTGAAGAAAGGTCTCTTCAGTGTCTAAATAGGACCTCCTACTGTGGGAAGAAAGGAATCTTCAAGTGGCTAAATAGGCCCTCCTGCTGTTTGAAAAAAAGACTCAGGTGTATAAATAGGCCCTCCTATTGTAAGGACTCTTCAGTGTTTGAAGAGGCCCTCCTGCTGTGTGAAGAAAGGACACTTCAGTGTCAAAGTAGGCTCTGCTGCTAGGTGATGAAAGGATCCTTGTGTGTCTGAAGAGGCCCTCCTGCAGTGAGAAGTGTCTAAGTTGGACCTCCCATTGTGTGAAGAAAGGGCCTCTCAGTGTCTAAATGTGCTAGGGTTGTCACCTCACCATTTTTTCCCAGATTATCCAGAAATCAAATCAATTGTCCGGTAGTCCAGAAAACACTGTACAAAATCTGGTATTCTGTTTCAAAAAAGGAGTTTGTTAAATCAGCTGATTTACTAAGCTTTGCTGTAAAAAAAGCATAGTAAATCAGCTGAAAGCAGGCATCAGGGACAGAAAAAGAGGGCGTTCCCCGACAACTGATGTCATAGCAACATCACAAAATGAGCGGAACCTAGATGGAGAGAGGTGAGAATGGGTGGGGTTACGGGTGATGCAAGGGGTGTGGCCTTAGTCCGGTTTTAACCACAATGAAAGGTAGCAACCCTAAAATATGCCCTCCTGCCGCGAGAAGAAAGTAGTCTTCAGTGTATAAATAGGCCCTGTTGTGTGAAGAAGGGACATTTCAGTATCTAAATAGGCCCTCCTACTGTGGGGAAGAAAAAACTATTCAATGTCAAAATATGCCCTCCTTCTGTGTGAAAACAGGCCTCTTCACTGTATAAATAGGACCTACCGCTGTGTAAAGAAGGGATACTTCAGTATCTAAGTAGGCCCTCCTACTGTGTGAAGGAAAGACTCTTCAATGTCTAAATAGGACCTAATGCTCATGAGGAAAGGATGTTTCAGTGTCTATATAGGCCTTCCTACAGTATGAAGAATAGACACTTCAGTGTCTAGGTCCTCCTGCTATGTGGAGAAAGGACTCTTTAGTGTATAAGTAGGCCCTGCTGCTGTGTGAAGAAGGGACAGTTCAGTTTCTAAACAGGCCCTCCTACTGTGTGAAGAAAGGACTCTTTAATGTCTAAATAGACCCTCCTGCTGCATGAAAACAAAAGACTTTTCAGTGTATAAATAGTCATAGGTTCATAGGTTCATAGGTTCATACTAGGCTATCTGCCCTGGGGCAATTATAAGGCTAGCCCGATTCTGTATGGCTTATGCCACCCCTTGATTTGAGTATACTGTGCCCTTTTTAAGGTTTAGTTTACTCTGCCTCTGTCCAATAGTGACATGGGAGTAATCCCTGGGACAAACCTACGATCCCCCATCCACCTATCGAGATTCTTCTTGAAGAGATTCAGTGAGGTGCTCTGCCTCACATGAACTGGAATTCTATTCCAGAGCGAAGGGAGCCTCTGGGTTATGAACCCGTCCCTCCAGCAAGTTCTATTTATTTCTGTGCTGAGGTTCAAGTCCCTCGAGCGTGTGGCTCTAAGGGATTTAGATTTACTGAGGTGGAGCATGTCCATTAATTCTGGATTTGACATAGCTTTGTATGTCAGGCATAGATCGCCTCAAAGTAGGCGGTATGCAACTGAGTAGAGCTGGAGTTTTTTTAACTGAGCAGCATATGGCATCTGTTTGAGACCCTTGATCCTCTTGGTGAGATACTTTTGGGGTCTTTCTAATTGCTGCAGGTGTCGGGTAAGGTACATCCCAAAAGGGGCATTGTATTCTATGATGGGCCTGATGAGGGATGAATAAAGGGGCGCAATTACCTCTCTTGATCTAGATGTGAAACCCTTCGTGATGAGGTGGGCTATGTAGAAGGTCTTTCTAACCACTTTGGCAATGTGGTTTTCAAAGGAGAGATTGCTATCAACTTGGGACCCCAGGTCCCTAATAACTTTCTCTGTACTTAATGGGTTTCCGCCTATGTGGTAATTTGTGGGCACATTGTTTTTGCCAAAGGGTATGACTATACATTTTTTGGCATTTAGCTTTAAACCATGGCACTGGCACCAGTTATCTGTCTCTGTGAGACTTTTTTGAAGGATGTTTGTGTCAGCTGGAGAGTTGATTATGGCGCCCAGTTTGCAGTCGTCTGTGAACTTGGTGAGCCATAGTCCTCCGCTTGCCTGTACCTCGGAAAAGTATATACCGAACAAGAGTGGTCCCAGGACAGAACCCTGTGGGATGCCACTTGTGACCAGTTTTGAGTCGGACATGGCTCCAGCAACTCTCACTCTGTGGGTTCTGTCTTTGAGCCAGTTTGCGACCCATCTTGTGACATAGGGGTTTATATTTAAGCTGGATAGCTTATATATGATGCCCGAGTGGGGTATTGTGTCAAATGCCTTTGCAAGGTCCAGATAGGCTTTGTGGACTACCTTCCCTTCATCTATGGCTTTGGTGACTGTTTCAAAGAAGTCAACCAGGTTCAAAAGGCAGGATCTGCCCTTGACAAAGCCGAACTGGGTAGGATCTAGTGTCTGTAGGTCCCCAATGTCTTTGTTTATGAGCTCCATGATGATCCTCTCCATAGCCTTGCAGACTAAGCTAGTCAGGCTTATGGGGCGATAGTTTCCAGGGTCCGTAGAGGCTCCACCTTTGTGGAGTGGGACCACTGTTGCTGTACGCCATTCTGTGGGCACATATCCTGCAGTGAGGCTGAGATTGTATAGCTGTTTTATTTGAGGGATTAGTTCCTCTTGGAGTTCATGTAGGGCAACCTGGGACGCCATCTGGTCCCATGGAAGCAGTGTTTTTGCTTTGGAGAGGGCAGCCTTCACCTGAGCATTAGAGATGTTTGGGAGGCAGCCCTCTGCCGGGATAGATACTTGCTCTTTGGGGAGGGGGGAGAAGTTTGCACTGAACCTGTCTGCCAGGATATTGGCGATGTCTGTGGGTTCAGTGTATTTTTGTCATTTAGAATCAACTCAGAACAAGTCTGGGAGTTGCATCCCAGGTTTCTAACATAACTGAAAAGCCTTATGATTGTCTTTGGTGTCCTGTGCAATTTTTCTCTGAAGCTGGCCTTGGAGGATTTTATGAGGGATCGTAATTTTTGCTAGTACTGATCAGAGATGCCTTCCCTATTAGGGATTTTACTCTATCATGTAGTAGCTTCCTCCTTCTGTTGTACAGTTTATTTATGGCAGGGGTCCACCAGACTGGACGCCTGCCTTTGGATGATTGGGTCTTGGTTTTGTTTGGGATAGCATGATCCATGCATTCCTGGAGATGTCCGAGAATGCGTTTATATAGGATTCTGCAGTTTGGGCCGTAGTTTCCACTGGCCCTGGGGCCTTGAAGGATTCCACTTCTGTTTTGAGAAGTGAGAAGTTCACTTTTGAGAAGTTTTTCACTGTGGTTTTCTGGGCTGGGGGTGGGGTCGGGATGTGGACATCCAGTGAAATTAATTTATGGTCTGATCTTACCAATGAGGGATATACTTCTGGTGTGGAGCATAGAGTCCCCATGTTGGTAATGATCAGGTCTAGTATGTTGTCCCCTCTTGTGGGAGTGATGACTAGTTGTTCCATAGCATTTGAGTTTATAATTTCCAGGAATCTTTGGGCTAAGGTGCTGGGGCTTGAGTAGTGCTCCCAGTCAATGTTTAGGTAGTTGAAGTTGCCCAATATAATGGTCTTCGGAGAGATCTTCATGTTCTCCAATGTTTTCAGGAAAGCCGAGTGTGATTCCTGACTTTGAGAGGGTGGTCTGTAGGATGCTATAAACTGAAAGCAAGTCTTGCCCACTGTTAGTTGCACATGGATGGTCTCCGATACTTCGTGCAATGCCACTAACCTGGAGGTGTGGATATCCTTGATAAATATGGAAACTCCCCCTCCTTTTGTGGTTCGGTCCTGGTTTTGGGGCCGAAAAGCATGATATGAGGTATAGCCTGGTAGTGCTGGTGTGCTCTCTGGAGCCTTGAACCAGGTTTCTGTCACTGCACAGATATCGATGTTCTCCATACTGAGGAGAGCTCGGTGTGCATCTTGAGGTTAAGACTTCATGCGTTTAGCAGCATTACCCTTAGTTTCTTTTTCCTTGTACTGTCTATGGGGTGGGTTTGACTTTGAGCCTTGCCTAAAAAGGCACTATGGGGGTGGCAAGAGCCTTTGCCAATATCCGAAAGCCCAGTGGTGACAGGTGCAAGCTGTCCCTAGCGAAGCAACGTGGCTTGTCGAGCATGTAATCCCAGGCTGACAGACACTGGATCCCCTTTGAATGACACCAAAATTTTAGCCAATTGTTAAAATCGATCATTTTGTCTTTGTACTGTGGCATCATTCCAGGTACGGGTAAGATGCTGCTCAAGGTCAGGGTCATACCAGCCTGGGCTACATGATCAGAGAGCTCCTCTATGTCTCTTCATATAGTCCAGGGAGGTATGTCTCAGGTCATTCACAACCAGCATGTACAATGACTGAGTCATATTTGTATTTGCTTTGGAGTGATCTGAGTGCTTGCGTTATGTGGCGGATCCTAGCACCCGACAGGCAGCTCACCGTGACCTTCTCTTTATTCAGCCTGGTGAGTGGGACGTCAGTGTGTCTGACAATAGAGTCACCTATTACAAGAGTATCAGGTGTGTTATTCAGCCTTAAGGGCTGTGGCTGCTTGGCACACTGACTTTGTGGGTTATGTGTTGTGCGTGTTTTGTTTTGAGGTAGCGTTTGCTTGGATGTCTGCTTTGGAGGTCTCTGTTGCTTAGGTAGATTCTTATTTAGAGCCTCCGAGTATGTTTTGTGTATTTATGTGTTTGGTTCGCTGATGTGGTGGGACTATGTGATACTGGAATTGTGTTTGTGAGGTTACCTTCTCCTCCTGACTGGTTACACTCAGTTTTGAGATGAGAGAGCTCAGCCTCCAGTTTGGCTAAATAGTTGCATCTCTCACATATATTTGAACCTGTTTGGAGGAGGAGAGGGTTGTCCGTGGTACATGAGACAGTTGTAACATTGCCTCAAAATTCCAGATTCACCAGCTGGACTGAGAGGAAACCATTGACTGACCTTTGGACATGCTAGAGTAATATAGGGAAACTGAATTTAAGACGGACCAATAGAGGACAGGGTAATCGTAGAGAGTATAAGAGTAAGTAGTGCTTATGGTTTAATAGTGCTAACTTGTAGGATTACTTAATTGGACCAGTGAAGGGCCTTAGAATGAGAATATGGTGTTTAAATTGAGTGATAGAGCAGTTCTAAGGGAAAAACTGAAGAGCAGACTTTGTGGAGCCAGGAATAGTTTCAACCCAATTAGGCAGCGCTGCCCGCTGTTGCGCTATGCTCAAAAATGTGCAAAACCGTGCAAAAGAGGGTTTTAAGAGAGGAAGATGAAGGAGTTTTGGAATTGACCCAAAATGGCCAATAAAACTACAGTTTCAAGTGAGTAACCACTCCCACAGGGGCAGGCAGGCTGCTCAATGGTTTTCACTGCCACTGATCAACAGAGATACTTCCCTTTAGCCCAAGCAAAAAATGGCCTCACAGAAACTTACAAGCAGTTCAAGAACAGCAAGCCTGTAACTGAACTTTTTTAAATCTCAGAAAAGTGGGAAAAAGCAAGATTTTTTTTGTTTTTTGTTTTTTTCAGAGATAGCAGAGGTTCACAAGTATCAACAAGTTATAACAGTGCAGTAAATGACCCCACACAAGAGTGCTAGGCCAAAGACAGATAAAATGCATTTTTTGAGAAAAAACGATTTTAAAATAAGTGCAAACAGGAAATTCAGTAAACAGCTCTAGGTTGTGCTCTAAATACAGTTACTAATGCAGAAATCAAGTTTAACAACCCAGAAAATGCTCAAAATAGGCGGCTATGCAGAAAAACTTAGCAAATAAACAGAGGAAAAATACTTAAAATCTCAAAAGTGGCTCCTTTCTTCTCTCAGTGTTTTCTCCTCTTGGTGGGTGCTTCACCAACAGCCAACAAGCCTGAAAAGACACCAAAACCACGAGGCAACCAGGTTTTAAGAGAGGAAGATGAAGGAGTTTTGGAATTGACCCAAAATGGCCAATAAAACTACAGTTTCAAGTGAGTAACCACTCCCACAGGGGCAGGCAGGCTGCTCAATGTTTTTCACTGCCACTGATCAACAGAGAGACTTCTCTTTAGCCCAAGCAAAAAATGGCCTCATAGAAACTTACAAGCAGTTCAAGAACAGCAAGCCTGTAACTGAACTTTTTTAAATCTCAGAAAAGTGGGAAAAAAGCAAGATTATTTTGTTTTTTTGTTTTTTTCAGAGATAGCAGAGGTTCACAAGTATCAACAAGTTATAACAGTGCAGTAAATGACCCCACACAAGGTTAGGCCAAAGACAGATAAAATGCAAGTTTTGAGAAAAAAACGATTTTAAAAATAAGTGCAAACAGGAAATTCAGTAAACAGCTCTAGGTTGTGCTCTAAATACAGTTACTAATGCAGAAATCAAGTTTAACAACCCAGAAAATGCTCAAAATAGGCGGCTATGCAGAAAAACTTAGCAAATAAACAGAGGAAAAATACTTAAAATCTCAAAAGTGGCTCCTTTCTTCTCTCAGCGTTTTCTCCTCTTGGTGGGTGCTTCACCAACAGCCAACAAGCCTGAAAAGACCATGAAGAGCAAACTGCTTAGTGTCTTAATAGGCCCTCTTGCTGCATGAAGAAAGAGGGCCTATTAAGACCCTCTTCAGTGTATAGTTATGCCCTCCAACTGTGTGAAGAAAAGACTCTTCAGTCTTACCGGGGAGCATTAGGAGATTTTTTGGGGGGGGCAGCCCTCGGGGGGCCCCGGGATAGATACTTGCTCTTTGGGGAGGGGAGAAGTTTGCACTGAACCTGTCTGCCAGGATATTGGCGATGTCTGTGGGTTCAGTGTTTTTTTGTCATTTAGAATCAACTCAGAACAAGTCTGGGAGTTGCATCCCAGGTTTCTAACATAACTGAAAAAGCCTTATGATTGTCTTTGGTGTCCTGTGCAATTTTTCTCTCGAAGCTGGCCTTGGAGGATTTTATGAGGATCGTAATTTTTGCTAGTACTGATCAGAGATGCCTTCCCTATTAGGGATTTTCTCTATCATGTAGTAGCTTCCTCCTTCTGTTGTAAGTTTATTTATGGCAGGGGTCCACCAGACTGGACGCCTGCCTTTGGATGATTGGGTCTTGGTTTTGTTTGGGATAGATGATCCATGCATTCCTGGAGATGTCCGTAGAATGCGTTATATAGGATTCTGCAGTTTGGGCCTAGTTTCCACTGGCCCTGGGGCCTTGAAGGATTCCACTTCTGTTTTGAGAAGTGAGAAGTTCACTTTGAGAATTTTTTCACTGTGGTTTTGTGGGGGGGGGGGGGGGTGGGGAGGTGGACACCCGGTGAAATTAATTTAGGGTCTGTTCTTACCAAGGGGGGATATACTTCGGGTGGGGGGCATAGGGCCCCCATGTGGGAAATGATCGGGTCTAGTATGTTGCCCCCTCTTGGGGGGGGGGTGACTAGTTGTTCCATAGCATTTGAGTTTATAATTTCCAGGAATCTTTGGGCTAAGGTGCTGGGGCTTGAGTAGTGCTCCCAGTCAATGTTTGGGTAGTTGAAGTCGCCCAATATAATGGTGTTCAGAGAGATCTTCATGTTCTCCAATGTTTTCAGGAAAGCCGAGGTGATTCCTGACTTTGAGAGGGTGGTCTGTAGGATGCTATAAACTGAAAAGCAAATCTTGCCCACTGTTAGTTGCACATGGATGGTCTCCGATACTTGCAATGCCACTAACCTGGAGGTGTGGATATCCTTGATAAATATGGAAACTCCCTCCTTTTGTGGTTCGGTCCTGGTTTTGGGGGAAAGCATGATATGAGGTATAGCCTGGTAGTGCTGGGGTGCTCTCTGGAGCCTTGAACCAGGTTTCTGTCACTGCACAGATATCGATGTTCTCCATACTGAGGAGAGCTTCAGTGGGGCATCTTGAGGTTAAGACTTCTGGCGTTTTGCAGCATTACCCTTAGTTTCTTTTCCTTGTACTGTCTATGGGGTGGGTTTGACTTTTGAGCCTTGCCTAAAAAGGCACTATGGGGGGGCAAGAGCCTTTGCCAATATCCGAAAGCCCAGTGGTGACAGGTGCAAGCCGTCCTAGCGGCAACGTGGCTTGTCGAAACATGTAAACCCAGGCTGACAGACACTGGATCCCCTTTGAATGACACCAAAATTTTAGCCAATTGTTAAAATCGATCATTTTGTCTTTGTACTGTGGCATCATTCCAGGTACGGGTAAGATGCTGCTCAAGGTCAGGGTCATACCAGCCTGGGCTACATGATCAGAGAGCTCCTCTATGTCTCTTCATATAGTCCAGGGAGGTATGTCTCAGGTCATTCACACCAGCATGTACAATGACTGAGTCATATTTGTATTTGCTTTGGAGTGACCTGAGTGCTTGCGTTATGTGGCGGATCCTAGCACCCGACAGGCAGCTCACCGTGACCTTCTCTTTATTCAGCCTGGTGAGTGGGACGTCAGTGTGTCTGACAATAGAGTCACCTATTACAAGAGTATCAGGTGTGTTATTCAGCCTTAAGGGCTGTGGCTGCTTGGCACACTGACTTTGTGGGTTATGTGTTGTGCGTGTTTTGTTTTGAGGTAGCGTTTGCTTGGATGTCTGCTTTGGAGGTCTCTGTTGCTTAGGTAGATTCTTATTTAGAGCCTCCAAGTATGTTTTTGTGTATTTATGTGTTTGGCTCGCTGATGTGGTGGGACTATGTGATACTGGAATTGTGTTTGTGAGGTTACCTTCTCCTCCTGACTGGTTACACCAGTTTTGAGATGAGAGAGCTCAGCCTCCAGTTTGGCTAAATAGTTGCATCTCTCACATATATTTGAACCTGTTTGGAGGAGGAGAGGGTTGTCCGTGTACATGAGACAGTTGTAACATTGCCTCAAAATTCCCAGATTCACCAGCTGGACTGGAGAGGAAACCATTGACTGACCTTTGGACATGCTAGAGTAATATAGAAACTGAATTTAAGACGGACCAATAGAGGACAGGGTAATCGAAGAGTATAAGAGTAAGTAGTGCTTATGGTTTAATAGTGCTAACTTGTAGGATTACTTAATTGGACCAGTGAAGGGCCTTAGAATGAGAATATGGTGTTTAAATTGAGTGATAGAGCAGTTCTAAGGGAAAAACTGAAGAGCAGACTTTGTGGAGCCAGGAATAGTTTCAACCCAATTAGGCAGCGCTGCCCGCTGTTGCGCTATGCTCAAAAATGTGCAAAACCGCAAAAGAGGGTTTTAAGAGAGGAAGATGAAGGAGTTTTGGAATTGACCCAAAATGGCCAATAAAACTACAGTTTCAAGTGAGTAACCACTCCCACAGGGGCAGGCAGGCTGCTCAATGGTTTTCACTGCCACTGATCAACAGAGATACTTCCCTTTAGCCCAAGCAAAAAATGGCCTCACAAAGGAAAACTTACAAACAGTTCAAGAACAGCAAGCCTGTAACTGAACTTTTTTAAATCTCGAAAAGTGGGAAAAAAAGCAAAAGATTTTTGTTTTTTTGTTTCAGAATAGCAGAGGTTAACAAGTATCAACAAGTTATAACAATTGATAATATTACAAGGTGCTGGGCAAAGACAGATAAAATACAAGTTTTGAGAAAAAAGCGATTTTAAAATAAGTGCAAACCAGGAAATTCGTGCTGCAACTCACAAGTTTGTACTCTAAGCCACAGTTACTAATACGAAATCAAATTTAACAAGCCAGAAATGCTCAAAATAAGCTATGCAGAAAAACTTTTAACAAATAAACAGAGGAAAATGTAAAAGTCTCAAAGTGAAAACCCTTTCATCTCTCAACGTTTTCTCCTCTTGGTGGTACTTACCAACAGCCAACAAGCCTGAAAGACACCAAAACCACAGAGGCAACAGGTTTTAAGAGGAAGATGAAGGAGTTTTGGAATTGACCCAAATGGCCAATAAACTACAGTCTCTGCTGCACCACCCTAATAGGCAGCATATTGCTCAATCGTTTTTCACTACCACTGATCAACAGAGAGACTTTCTTAGCCCAAGCAATGGCCTCACAGAAACTTACAACAGTTCACAATATAAGCCCACCGAACTTTTAATCTCAGAAAGGGAAAGCAAGATTTTTTGTTTTTGTTTTTCCAGATAAGGTGATAAGTTACTGCTATCAACAAGTTATAATAGCAGTAAATGACCACACACAAGTTAGGCCAAAGACAGATAAAATGCAAGTTTTGAGAAAAAAACGATTTTAAAAATAAGTGCAAACAGGAAATTCAGTAAACAGCTCTAGGTTGTGCTCTAAATACAGTTACTAATGCAGAAATCAAGTTTAACAACCCAGAAAATGCTCAAAATAGGCGGCTATGCAGAAAAACTTAGCAAATAAACAGAGGAAAAATACTTAAAATCTCAAAAGTGGCTCCTTTCTTCTCTCAGCTTTCTCTCTTGGTGGGTGCTTCACCAACAGCCAACAAGCCTGAAAAGACCATGAAGAGCAAACTGCTTAGTGTCTTAATAGGCCCTCTTGTGCATGAAGAAAGAGGCCTATTAAGACCTCTTCAGTTTTTAAATAGGCCTTCCTATTGTATGAAGAAAAGACTCTTCAGTGTCTAAATAGACCCTCCTGCATTTTTAGAAAGTCTCTTCAGTATCTTGATAGGCCCTCTTGCCATGTGAAGACAAGACCATTCCTCCCAACCTCATACAGCAAAAAAAAAAAAAAAAAAAAATTGTAAGGCATCCTTCTGTTTGAAGAAAAGGACTCTTCAGTGTCAAAATAGACCCTTCTGCTGTACAAAGAAAGGTTTCTCAAGAATCTAAATAGGCCCTCTTGCTCTGTGAAGAAAGGGCTCTTCAGTGTAAAAATAGGCCCTCTTGCACTGTGAAGAAATGATATTTCAGTGTCTAAATGGGCCCTCCTAGTTTGTGAAGAAATTACTGTTTAGTTTCTAAACAGACTCTACTGCTGTGTGAAGAAAGGAGACTTCAGTATCTTAACAAGCCCTTCTACTTTGTGATGAAATGACACTACAGAGTATAAATACACCCTCCTTCTGTGTGAACACTTGACTTTTCAGTATCTAAACAAGAACTCCTACTGTGTGGAGAAAATAATCCTGAGTGTCTAAATAGGTCCTCCTGCTGTGTAAAGAAGGGACTCTTCAGTGTATAAATAGGCTCTCCTACTGTGTGAAGAATTGACTCTTCAGTGTCTAAGTACACCCTCCTACTGTGTGAAGAAAATACTGTTTATTGTTCAAATTAGCCTCCTACTGTGTGAAGAAAGGACTCGAGTCTCAAAATAGGACCAACTGCTGTGTGAAGAAATGACACTTGTCTTCATTGTCTATTGATAATATGAGGTAGTGCCAGCTGTGCCAGGAGGAGTAGGGCAGTGCATGTGTAACAAAAGCCAGCATGACTAGCTGGAGTTTTGTATAAAGAATTATATGTCATTTGCATATCAAACTGATTTGTACAGATGCTTGTGTTAAAATGCATTTGTAAAGCTACTTGTGTTAAAAATGTATCAACAGTGGGTCCTCCTGTATAGAAAAGAAATATACATGTATGTCAGGCTGTATTGTTGTAACTGTTTAAATGCATATATTTTAAGAGAGGATAATGGAAGAGAAGGGGTTAAACTCAGCCCAGTTAACCTTAAGAAAAATAGCCTGAAATTAAATGACTTGGTTAAGCCATAAAGACTCTATCACACAGGTCTGAATGCAGCCAGAGACACAATGTCTATGAAAAGCCTTTCTGCAGGAAAGATAGAATAGCCGGAATTGTTTTATAGTTTCTAGATGCTGCATTAAGTCTTAGCAAAGTTCTTTGTGTGTATTGTGACACATCTGTGCCAAATCCCGGCTCAGTTGCTAGTGAGGGGGTAGTGTGGGACCCACAGAGTCAGATGACCAGATGTGAGGTCATTCTGTAGCCAACACTGAAATTGTACTTAGATACGAGTGAGAGATGTGATAGAAGCACTCAGCACTCTGTTATTTGAACTGACAATAAAGACACTCATCCACTTTATCTTGCCTTCTAGCAAGGAAGTAGGGAAAAGTAATTCTTCAGTCAATTTGGAAAATATAGTGGGACTAGTTAAATATTGTTTTCGTGTATCTGTCCGAATCTTTCCATCTATGTTGTTTTTACATTTCCTGTGAATTGAAACTCTGGTGTTTACTATGAGTTGTCTTATTTATTTTTAATTAAATATATCTAAACCTTTCATTGTGGCTGGCCTTTTAGAAAATATTTTAACCTTTGAGAGCACTTGTATTTATTTAGTGACACTGTGGCTTCAAGTTCCTGAAAGTCTTGCTGCTTGGAAGCACTAACATTTGTGTAAGTAGTAATTTTACTAAGTATAATTGGGTACCCTGGTAAGAACCTCAGAGTAGCTGGCTTTGGGGTGTTCTAGTGGTCAGATTCACCTTATAGTCTGGGTGGAGGTGGCATAGTGGATAAATCTGTGCCAGCCTTTCCCAGGGGTGTGTGCGTGTGAAATTCAAATCTCAAACAGTGTGTGTGTGTGTGTGTGTGTGTGTGTGTGTGTGTGTGTGTGTGTGTGTGTGTGTGTGTGTGTGTGTGTGTGTGTGTCAGCTACTTGGAACAGTGACATACAGCACTGATTTCATACAGAGGGTGGTGGAGGATCTGGCTTGGAACACCTGGCTGAATACTCAGCTCTGAGGTGTTCAGTGTGGAGTCTTATTTGGGGACTGGAGAGGAAGTCCAGCACCAGGACTGAAGTGTGCATTCCCTGTGTGCTCCTAAGGGAAATTGTGCTCAGTGCAGAGAACTGCATCTGAAAATACTGTGTGCATCTGTTTTTATCTCAAAGTGAATGTTCCCCCACCAGTGTCAGTGGTGAGGACTGAGGCTTCTTGATCACTGGCCCAAAGGAAGGATGTCACATATTGGTTAGCAGTGGAGAGATATTAATTGAGCTTCTGTAGCCTGTAAGCGGTTGTCACTAAAGGTGTGTATACTCTCAGCTGACACAAGGTAAACATACCGAGTTTCATTTTCCACAACAGTTTTATTTATTTTTGTTAGTTTAATTTAGTCAGGAAAAGCAGGCAAAGATGTAAGCAGAGGATTATGACAAGATGACAGTGAACCAGTTGGCTAAGGTGTGTAAATCCAAAGGACTGGTGCATGCCAACCTTACTAAACAGGAATAATTTCAGCCTTAGTTGCAGCTGCAGCACAGACCAGCCACCCAGAAGACAGCCAGTCTGGTGATGGGGATGTACAGCCCTCAGAAACGGAACAGTTCACATTTTCTTCAGAGGACTTAAAAATCCATCTGGAATTAAAGAGACTTGAACTGGAGGCAAAATTTGTGGAATTAGAATCAGCAGAGAGACTGGGGCATTTGGAGACAGAAGAAAATGAGAGACAGCGGCATTTGGAGACCGATGAAAATGAGAAGCAGTGTCAACATGTGAGGGACATGCTGACTCTTCGACAGGAACATAGAGGTAATGGGTAAGGGAATAACATCATCCCAGAAGCAACAAAAGTCAGTAACTTTCTTCCACAGTATAAAAAAGGTGATCATTTTAGTAGTTTTATTCATATATTTGAAAAAGTATACAGACAATATCATGTTGACCAAGGGATGTAGGTATGGATCCTCACCCCCTTATTCCATGGTAAAGCTGTAACTGCTGTTTCTAAATTGTCTGATACTGATTGTTTAAATTATGACGAGGTTAAACAATGTTTATTGGAATGTTTTAAGTTAACACCTGAAGTTTACAGAAAAAAGTTTTGTGAGCATAGATATAAGGCAGACAAAAGTGTATGTGATTATATTGTTGAGTTAAGCACTTATTTTTATTGGTGGATGAATGTGTGTCAGGTCACCAGATTTGAAAGGCCTGCAGACCTTTTAGTGAGGGAACAAGCTCGCAGCACTTTGTCTGGGGACATGAGAATCTGGTTGGCAGACTAGGAGTGTAACTCTGCAGATGAGCTGGGGAGAAAAGAGGATCTGTACTTAGCAAGCAGGGCACCACTACACAAGAAGGGGCTACCCAGTTCTGCACATGGATATAAGGGAACCCATGATGGGCAGCCTAAAGTACTCCACAAGAGTCCATCAGTAACAGGGGAAGCCACTAGTTCAGGTACATGGCCAGGTTCAAGGTTTAGATGTTTTAAATGTAACCAGTGGGGCATTGTACTATATGGATGTCCACCAAAGCAAGGTGGGGAACAAAAGTTGGGGGTGGGCCAACAAGTGGGAATAACAGTATGCCAGTGGCAAGTTGTCTGGAGACAACAGGGGTACCAAAGTATCACCAGAGTTTGTATTTTATCTTAGTGGATGGAAAGCAGGCCACTGTTAAGAGAGACAGACTCTGACATAACCATTGTGAAGCCTGCAGTGGTTAAAAAGGAGTAGTACTTGCTTGGGCAGTCCACTCCAGTCAGAGCTTTAGGAGGGATCCCATTACAAATACCTTTAGCCAGGGTTCACCATGACTGGGAGGGTGGAAAAGGAAGCAAGCAAGTAGGTGTGTTTGAGTATATCCCTGCAGATGTTTAAATAGGGAATGATTTTGATAATGCAGTATCTTGTGTGTAAGCAGTTACACGCAGTCAGGCTTGGAGACAGGCATGTCAGTCTGGTAGTCTGGGGGAGACCCTGACAGACCCCACAGCTGAAGCTGGGGCTGGTGATATGGTTATTTCAAGGAGGGAGATACCCTGTAGCAGTGAGCCTGAAGGTGAGCCACAGCTACTGATAGGTACTGGTGTTCCCTTGGACAGGATGACTGCAAGGGCAGAGATAAGGGTTAGTACCCAGGCTGTCAGTGAGGCACTGCTGTCAGAAGATACCAGACTTCCTGAGGAAGGGGAGCTGGAAAGTGTCACAAAGGTAGGGTTGAGTCAGGGTCAGCTCTCGGACCCTACACTACGAGGCATGAAGGAGGTAGCTAAGGAGGTACCTGATTTTCAAGGAAAAGGGAAGTCTGTATACTGAAACAAAGGGTTACTGTATAGAGAGTGGACCCCTGAAGGAGGGCTGGAGGGTCAGGTAATACAGCAATTGGTGGTGCCCAGAGCCTACCGTCTGGCACTTCTAGCCATAGCCTATGACATTCCTTTTGCAGGTCATATGGGCATAAAGCACACCAAGATACGTATTATGCTGAGCTTTCATTGGCCTGGGATTGAAATAGATGCAACAGGGTACTGCAGAACCTGTCAGCAGTGTCAAAACATAGGCAAGGCAGGAGACAAGATCAAAGCTCCTTTGATACCTTTCCCTGTGATTGAGGAGCCATTTCAGAAGGCAGCTATGGATATTGTGGGACCTCTGAATATCCTAAGTTCTACAGGGAAGAAATATATCCTAGCAGTACTAGATTATGCTACTAGATATCCTGAGGCAGTGGCTCTGTCCTCCATTGAGGCAGAGAAGGTGGCAAATGCTTAGTTAGATATTTTCAACAGGGTAGGTTTCCCGAGAGACTTACTGACTGACAGAGGTGCCAATTTCATGTCAGACCTGCTGGCTTGTCTGTGGGAGCGCTGTGGGGTGAAGCACCTAAAGAACACCCCTTACCACCCCCAGACTAATGGTCTTGTGGAGATGTTAAACTCTACACTAAAGACCATGCTAAGGGCATTTGCAGACCAGTTTAAGAGAGAGTGGGACAAATATATGCCCCATCTGCTGTTTGTATACAGAGAGGTACCCCAGGAATCTACATTTTTTTTTTACCCTTTGAGTTGCTGTATGGCATAGGGAAGGGGACCCTTGGATTTGATTTTTGATGAGTGGGAGGGCGAGTGTCAATCCAACAAGGACATTGTTGTGGCAAATGTCCTAAACCTCAGGACAAGGCTTAGGGAGCTCATGGGCTTGGCCCAGGAGAATCTGGCAGGAGCCCAACAGCAGAAAAAGGTCTGGTATGACAGGAATGCTCGAGTTTGAGAGTATGCTGTGGGACAGCAGGTTATGGTGCTCATTCCTGTTAGGCACAATAAGCTGCAGGCAACTTGGGAAGGACCCTTCAAAGTAGTAAGGATGGTCAGTGATGTTAATTACATGGTAAGCCTGTTAGGCAGGAATCAGGGGCACAAACTAAGTCATATTAATATGGTGAAGCCTTACCATGATAGGGAGGCCCTTGTGCTAAGTATTTGCAGTGGGTGGCATGAAGAGTCTGAGGGGGATCTGGTGACTGATCTCCTCAGTGAGGCTTGGACTGACACCTCAGTGGAAAGGGTAGCAATGTCCCAGTGGCTATCCCCTACCCAGGTTTGAGAAATCCGAATGGTGTTACAGGAGTTTGGAGACATGTTTACTTGTAAACCTGGATGCACCCACCTGGTACAGCACCATAGTGGGCTCAGCAATGCCAATGCAGATGAACTTGGTTTTGACCATAAAGATACTATGTCATAGGTCTGACTGCAGCCAGAGAAGCAATGTCTATGAAAAGCCTTTCTGCAGGAAGAGTAGAAGTGTTGGAATTGTTTTATAGCTTCCAGATGCTGTATTAAACCTTAACAAAGTTCTTTGTGTGTATTGTGACACATCTGTGCCAAATCCTGGCTCAATTGCTAGTGAGGGGAGTACTGTGTGAACCACAGAATCAGGTGACCAGATGTGATATCATTCTGTAGCCAGCACTGCAATTTTATTTAGATACTAGTGACAGATGTGATAGAAGCACTCAGCACTCTGTTATTGGAAGTGACAACAAAGACCCTCATCCACTTCATCTTGCCTTGCTCTAGCAAGTAAGTAGGGAACAGGAATTGTTTTTTTTTTTCAAACACCTTTATTGAATTATCACTTGTGACACAGGCAAATTTACATTCATATAAAAGTACTCAAACTATATTAACGTAACAAACATTATACTTCACATATATTGCTCTCTCTCTCTCTCTCTCTGTATATATATATATATATATATATATATATATATATATATATATATATATATATCATCATTATCATCATCTTCTTTCGGCTGTTCCCGTTAGGGGTCACCACAGCAGATCACCTGTTTCCATTTCTTCCTGTCCTCTGCATCTTGCTCTGTCACACCAACCACCTGCATGTCCTCTCTCACCACATCCATAAACCTTATCTTAGGCCTTCCTCTTTTCCTGTTATCTGGTAGCTTCATCTTTAACATCTTTTTCCCAATATACTCAGCATCCCTCCTCAGCACATGTCCAAACCAACGTAATCGTGCCTCTCTTGATGATGATGATGATATATATCATATAACCTAAGCAATATTACATAAATTATTCAAGTCCTGCCTTTTTTTTAAACAAGACACATCTTTATTAAACCATCACTTAGTATGCAGGCAATCATACATTTATATAAATGAAAACCAACCACACCGACACAATCCTAGTTGCAAGCATTTTACATCACAAACCATATTGACACAATCCTAGTTAGAAACATTATACATCACTTATAATCTACCCAATCCTTTTCACTCAAACATTACATAGCTCATTTAAGTCCTGCCATCTTTGTCTTTTAAACCTCATTCCTCCCTTGTATGTATTGTTCCCACAATTTCCATTTTTTCCTATGAAGTTTGCTCCTACCCTTTTGTAAAGATCTCATTTCCAGTTTTTATATCTGTTACTATATTCACTACTTACAGTATAGTTGGTTTCGATTTTGATTTCCATTCTCTAGTAATTTCAGTCAGTTAGGAAAGTATAGTGAGAATTGTTAAATATTGTTTTTCTGTATCTGTCTGAATATTTCCTTCTGTGTTGTTTTTATATTTCCTGTAAATTGAAACTCTTGTGTTTATTGTGAATAGATATCCAGTATTCACGTATTTATTGCTATTAAATATATCTTAACCATTCATTGTGGCTGGTCTTTAAGAAAATATGTTAACCTTTGAGAGCACTTGCATTTATTTAGTGGCACTGTGTTTTCACATTCTGAAATTCTTGCTGCTTGGAAACACTACCATTTGTATAAGTATTAATTTTACTAAGTATAATTGGGTGCCCTGGTAAGAGCCTTAGAGTAGCTGGCTTTGGGGTGTTCTGGTGGCAGTATCTACCTTATGGTCTGGGTGGGAGGTAGCATAGTGGGTAAATCAGCCTTTCCCAGGTGTGTGTGTGTGAAAATCAAATCTTAGAGTGTGTGTGTCAGCTACTTAGAACAGGGACACAGAGCACTGATTTCACACAGAGGGTGGCGGAGGACTTGACTTAGAACACCTGGCTAAGGAATCAACTCTGAGGTGGTCAGTGTGGAGTCTTATATGGGGCCTGGAGAGAAAGACCAGCCCCAGGACTGGAGTTTGCATTTCCTGAGTGCTCTTAAGGGAAATTGCGCTTGGTGCAGAGAGCTACATCTGAAAATACTATCTGTGTCTATTTTTCTCTCAAAGTGAACATTCCCCAGCGGTATCAGAGGTGAGGATTGCTGACTGTCCCAGAGGAGGGACATCACAGTCTAAATAGGCACTGCTGCTATTTGAAGAAATGACTCTTCAGTGTCTGCGGTGGTGGTGCTGCGGTAGTGTTGTCGCCTCACAGTTAGACGTTGCCCGTTCGATTCTCAGTTAGAGCATCTTCTGTGTGGCGACATGCATGAATGGGCCTTCCTTTGTTGAAGGTTGTGCGTTAGGCCCGGCAAGCCAGCACATAAAACTCTACTGCCAATCATTAGCGCACCGGAGTTCCGCTGTGGCGACCCCTAACCGGGAAAAGCCGAAAGACACAAACAAACTCTTCAGTGTCTAAATAAGCCATTCTACTGTTTGAAGAAAGAACTCTTCAGTGTATAAATATGCCCTCTTACTGTGTGATGAAGAGATTGTTCATTGTCTACTAGAACCAACTACTATTTGAAGAGAATACTGTTTATTGTCTAAATAGGCCCTCCTGCTTTGTGAATAAAGGACTCTTCAGTGTAAAAGTAGGCCCTCCTGCTGTTTGAACAAAACGAGTCTTCAGTGTCTAAATAGGCCCTTTTATTTTGTGAAGAAAGGACTCTTCAGTGTCTAAGTAGGCCCTCCTGCTGTTTGAAAAAGTGGCTGTTCAGTGTCTAAGTAGGCCCTCCTACTCTGTGAAGAAAATACACTTCCGTTTCTAAATAGCCCCTCCTACTGTGTGAAGAAAAGACTTTTCATTGTCTAAATATGCCCTACTGCTGTGTATCGAGAGGATGCTTCAGTTTCTAAATTGACCCTCCTACTGTGTGAAGAATAGACACTTCAGTATCTACACAGATCCCCTGCTGTCTAAAAAGGACCTCCTGCTGTGTGAAGGAAGGACCTTTTAGGGACTAATATGGCCCTCCTGCTTTTTGAGAAAGGTCTCTTCAGTGTCTTGATAGCTCTGTTGCTGTGTGAATAAAAGACCATTGCTCTCAACCTCTTAGAGCAAAAAAAAAAAAAAAAAGTAAGGCATCCTGCTGTTTGAACAAAAGGACTCTTCAGTGTCTAAACAGACCTTCCTGTTGTGTGAAGAAAGGACTCCTCAGTGTCAAATTAGACCTTCCTGCTGTATGAAGAAAGGTCTCTTCAAAGTATAAATAGGCCCTCCTGCTCTGTGAAGAAATTATATTTCAATGTTTAAATAGGCCCTGCTAGTTTATGAAGAAATGACTCTTTAGTTTCTAAACAGGCTCTACTGCTGTATGAAGAAAGGACATTTCAGTGTCTAAACAAGGCCTTCTACTGCGTGAAGAAAGGGTACTTCACTAACTAAATATGCACTCCTACTGTGAGAACATTTCTAAATAGGAACTCCTACTGTGCGGAGAAAATACTGTTGAGCACCTAAATAGGTCCTCCTATTTTAATTTCTCCAAATCTTTTGGGTTTCTAATGCCATGACGGGAATGGACCCCATTCCTATGTCAAAGTATGATTAAAGTTCATGAAATTAGTATTGTTTCACTCTTTGATATTAACCAAAAGTGCTCTATGCAGCACCCACAATGCGTCCAGTAATGACTCCTTCTGTAATTCATATGGAGTTACATGTATTGATAGCATATCTAAATATGATTGTAGACTCCTTTTTATAAGACCTATTGCATCTACTACTAATGGAAGTATCTAGGTATCTTTCTTCCACATTGCTCTCATTTCTGTTTGTAAATCCTGATATTTTATAATTTTGTGTCTCTCTGTACGCAGGATGCTGTAGTCGCTGGGTGTGGCGATTTCAATGATCAGTGCTACGTTTCTCTTCTTTTCTTGGACCACTATATCTGGTTTTCTAGCATTTATATTTTGAACTGTTGTTGATGTAGACATCATCATTTTCCTATAATGTTTTGTGGCTCATGTTTCCAGTGTTTTTCATCCAATTCAATACCATAATATTTGCACAATGTCCAGTGCAACAGTCTGGCCACATCATAATGCCTTTCAGTATACAAGGCTGTTTCCAATTCTGCTTTGCAAAACCTACATTTGTCTGTTTCTCCCACATGTTAAATGGAGTTTGTAAACCATCATGTACGTACCCCACTATCTTGTGCCGTCAATATTAACCTTTCATCTCTTGGTTTGAATTTGCCTCTCCTTAACCATTCCTGCACTTGTTCCTGATCAACATGAGATTCTTCCAGAAGTTTTCTATACTTGCAACTATATTTATGCATTTTCCATGTTTTTTGCCTTCTCATCTGATCCTTCACCTTATATTCCTTCTTTTGTTTTTCCTACTGTGTGAAGAAATGACTGTTCAGTGTTGAAATAGAACCTGCTACTGTTTGAAGAAAAGACTGTTTATTGTCTAACCTGGCCCTCCTGCTGTGTGAAGAAATGACACTTCGGTGTCTAAATGGGCTTTCTTTGTTTGTGAGGAAATTACTCTAGTTTCTATATAGGCTCTATTGCTGTGTGAAGAAAGGATACTTCAGTATCTAAACAAGCCTTTCTGATATGTGAAGAAAGGTCACTTTAGTGTCTAAATATGCCCTCTTGCTGTGTGAACAAAGGACTCTTCAGTGTCTAAATTGGCCCTCCTGCTGTGTGAAGAAAGGAGTCTTCATTGACTAAATTTGCCCTTCTGATGCTTAGTAAAAGAACTCTTCAGTGTCTAAATTGTCTCTCCTGCTGTGTGGAGGAAAGACTCTTCAGTGTATAAGTAGATCCTTCTGCTGTGTAAAAAATGAGGCATGTTAGTGTCTAAATAGGACCTCCGCCTTTGTGAAGAAAAGACTCTTTATTGTCTAAATAGATTCTCTTGCTATGTGAAAAAGGGACCTTTCAGTGTCTAAATAGACCCTTCTACTGTGTGGAGAAAAGACACTTCAGTGTGTAAAGGGACCTCTTCCTGTGTGAAGAAAGGAGTCTTCAGTGTATAATTAGGCCCTCCTACTGTATGAAGAAATGACACGTCAGTGTATAAATAGACCCACCTGCTGTGTAAAGAAAGGACACTTCAGTATTTAAATAGGAGCTCCTACTGTGTAAAGAAAGGAGTCTTCAGTGTCATTTCCGCATTAAAGAGTCAAGACTAGTAAGGCAATCATTACAGAATGCATATGTTGAGATTCCCTTCATTTTTTTCTACAGGTTGTTGGCCATCCACACAACCTTGTATTTATTTTTCAAAATATTTGCAGAACTATAGAAATATACATTTTAAGCTGCAAAGTATTGATGCTAACATTATTTAAGTGTGCTATGTGCTACTTTCGGCTTTTCCCAGTTAGGGGTCGCCACAGCGGAACTCCGGTCCGCTAATGATTGGCAGTAGATTTTCACAAACGCCGAGGTGCCAGCTCGACGTTCAACCTTCAATGAAGGCATGCCCATTTACGCATGTCTTTCAAAAGCCCACCCAACTGCAGGGAGGACGTGCAGACTCCACACAGAAGGCACTCCCTGCACTCCAGCCAAGAATCAAATGGGAGAACCTCTTGCTGTGAGGCAACAACGCTACCGCTGCACCACCGCAGATGTTGATGCTAACATTATTTAAGTGAATCTGCAATACTGTCACTACAAATTCTTTGCAAGGATCAGTGTCTGAAAGGTTTGCAGCAGTATTATGCATCTATCACACGTGTGCGCGAAGTCAGATTAAAACTAAAACACTAGTGTATTGTGGTTTTGCTTGAGTGACATTTGGGACCTTATATAAATAGCTAAAAGTGTCTCTGTCTATTCTAAATACACTTACAGAAGTACAAATATATTAAAGTATTAACATTATATCATTATTTTTTGTGGAGTCAGGTCAAATTCAGGATAACAGCCTGCGTAAGTGTGTGTGTGTGTGTGTGTGTGTGTGTGTGTGTGTGTGTGTGTGTGTGTGTGTGTGTGTGTACTCAAGTCTTAAGAAGTCCAAATTTGTAAAAAAAAGCACAGATTTATTATATCAAAGCAGAAAATAGTAAATTTCATACAGTCTGACCAGTACCTTCATAAAAGGCTTTATATTCCAAGCAACTAGCCCACTAATAGCCTATCTGACTTCAGGGTGTTGAAATAATAAATCACAGGTGCAAGCCCTGCAAGTCTTCCCTCTGGCTTTACCAAATGTGGAAAAAATTTCACCCGAGTTTACCTCAGTCTACATTCACAATAAGCTCTGAATGAGGCATTGAACGTCACAAATCTTTTGGTCAGAACCCATGCTCTGACACACAAAACATGTCTGGATGATAAACCAACTTCCTGATTTGCCTTGAACAGGCATCCTCCTTTTATGCAGCATTAAATAGGTAACAGACTTCTCATTAACTGATGAGTACAATTGATTGTGTGACTAAAAGTGTTTTGAGGATTTTACCAACACAAGTTCCTTCACATATTTTAAAGGCACAATTCACAGTTTCCATACACAGTAATATATATTACATAGACCCATTATAAGATTCAGCTCTGAAGCTTGAGGCTCTTAATTTGACACTGCTAAGCATGCAAAAGAATTTTGTAGAAAGAAAAAGAAAAATATCTGGTGTTCATTATACAGTTTTGGTCCACTCTAATGAATCATTTAGCAGTCATATGTGACTCCTTAAAATATGGCTGATGTACAAAGAAGATCCTGTAGACCCCCCCCCCCCACTTAAAAATATTCACCTGTGAGGCTGAGCAGCCAAGTGCTCTGGATTAATAGGAATGCTCCATATTTGTGATCAATGTAGCCCACTCTTCCGCTGTTCCTCATTGAACGGCGGTGGCTCCACTTTGCAATTTTTGACTGGTTCGTATATTGCAGTTATAGCCAATCTGCATCACAGTATATGAGCCAGTCAAGTAAGTTACTTCTTAAAGAAAATGGCAATTTGACTACCCTTGTACACTCACATTGCTGGAACTTCAAGTACAAACAAGAAACCTCACCCTAAATGCATTCAAAGAGAAACGTTCTCGCGACTTAGCAGAGTGGATTGTCATCCATTACATTGAGAGAATCTGCTATTATTCTGTACTCTTAAGACTTCATTTGTTTCTTGATCAACCTGGATCCTATAAGGGATATAGGTATAAAGTGATGGTTTTAAAAAAAGTCTAGGTAAGTGGGCTCCAGTTTAATAAAGATAGGAGTCAGCAGGGCTTTTGTTTAGGGCGGTAAGTGCCGGTTCTGCATACTGGCACCTCTGCTGCGCTGTTTCTTTAAAAAAAAAAAAAAAAAAAAGCTTTCTTTTTTAAGGGTGTTCTTCTTGAGAATGCCCTTTGCACAGGATCGCACAGATGCAGCATCTGTGTGATGTGCGACCGATCATTTACATCTTCCCGGTCTGCTTGAACAGAATTTGAATTCCTGAAGACATTTGGACTGTGGACTGTGACCGGACAAGTGAGTGGTAGGTGTGTGTTAGTTTTTAAGAGGCGTGTGTGTACATGTGTGCAAGAAATAGTTAGGTGGGTTGTGTGTGTGTGTGTATGTATAAGAAGTAGGTAGGTCTTAGTTTCATAGTTTCATAGTATAGTACTAGGCTATCTGCCCTACACAGATGTGACCATCAAGATTTCTGAGTCAGTGAGGGGGGATCTTGTAAGCCTCTGGGAATTTATCCCTCCAGCGTGTTTGGGTTTGTGTATAAGAAGTAGGTAGGTCTGTGTGTGTGTTTGTGTGTATGTGAGTGAGTGAAATTTGCTTAACTCCTCTTATTAGCAGCAAAGTTGAGTATCTGAGCTACCAATTATAGAAGGCATATGGTTAGAAGGGTATAATAAAAAGCTCTTCAGGACTAGGTAGTTTGAGAACCCCTCATGAATAAAATGTAATTTCAAAAGAATGCAACATTCCTCGAGGGTTATAAGGTGCAGCAAATGTTCCCATTTCCCTGTCAAAAATCAACCCAAGTCCAGTGTCTCCTGAAACTGTATTACTTAATCCCTGAACTCAGGGTAGAAGTCATGGGAAGGGTTCATATTAATATTTTGTGACAGTAGCATTATCCAGTCATTACCATGTTTGTAGGAATTGTTAGTTTTTTAATAACATTGTTTCTTTTTTATTACAAGCTATACATCAAGATAATTCCAAATGGATTGTATGCTATTGCAGAACTTTACCTAGGTTATCTGGTGCCCTGAGCAGTTCCCTGATCTGAAATCTCTCTCAGTTCTTAACTTGAACTATGATGAGGACCAGTAGCACACACACAAAAACTGTAGCAAGCTGCTTCAGCCATGAGCATAAATGAAGTATTGGCACTGATTTCTGAATGGCAACAGAGCAAGATTAAGAGACTATGGGGGTTGCCCTTACCAAATGCTCTCTCTGTACACAGTAGATAGAGCTGATGAGATGGAACTGGTAGGAGTGACTGAAATCAAAGAACCAAGGGGTAGTCCTTCCCAAATGATATCACTGTACTCACTTGAGTGAGCAAATGAGATGGGTCTGGGAGGAGTGTCCAAACATTACAGCCAAGACAGGCAATTCCAAAGCCACCAAGTTTAACACAACAACAACAGTAGAGAGGGAGTGTGAGAAACAACTGCAGAGAGAGAGAGAGAGACCACAATATTCAAATAATATTAAATGAAACAATTAAATAAATGCAGTGCTGTTTTGTTAACTATCACTGAAATAATGCAAGTGCAAAAAGTATATTTAAATCAGCTTGTATGTCCAGATGACTGCAGATCTTTCTCAGCCAGCCAAACATCTCTGATTTTTTGTGTCTTTCGGCTTTTCCCAGTTAGGGGTCGCCACAGCGGAACTCCGGTCCGCTAATGATTGGCAGTTGATTTTACGCATCGCTTGCCAGGCCTGACGCACAACCTTCAACGAAGGTACGCCCATTCATGCATGTCTCCACGTAGAAGACTCTCTAGCTGAGAATCGAACCGGACAGTGTCTTACTGTGAGGTGACAATAAATATACAGAAATGTGACTATACCGATACTATAAGACAAAGGATAGACTCCCCCAGGCTATCAGTTAAACACAAAATTTCAAAGAAGTAAAACAGTCCTCACTGAAACTGGCTGGCTTACACTTCTGGAGCTGAACTAGCTCCCTGACAAACTAACTGCAGAGAGAAAGAGAGAGAGAGAGAAAAAGAAAGACCACAATATTCAATTACTAGTCAATGAAACAAATAAATAAATGCAGTGCAGTTTTAAATATTACTGAAACAATGCAAGTGCAAAAAATGTACTTAAATCAGCTTGTATGTCCAGATGATTGTAGGTCAGTCTCAGCTAGCCAAGCAGCTCTGATATTGAGCACAAATAAATGAAACAAATAAATATAGGAATAAAATGGTTAAGTATTTCTTCAACACTGGAAATGGCAGCAGCAATATTAAATAATCCCTTAATGAGGTAGATGTGTTTTATTTCATAAATTTTGACAAAAAAAGAAGAGGGCAGTGTAGAAGTATATACAAATTTATGGAAGCTGCTATAAAAATTAGCTACAAGTTAAGAAAGAAAAGCGTCCAAAAAGTATAATAGCATAGTTGAACCAGGAGACAGGGGGCAGTTCTAAACAAGATGGAACTGAGGTAGCATAAGAAAATGAGATTTCCAGGTTAGTCCAGAAACACATAAGTGGTGGTAGCCTGTTAATGTTTACTCTCTCTCTCTCTCTCATTTGTTTTATATATATATATATATATATATATATATATATATATATATATATATATATATATATATATATATGTGTGTGTGTATGTGTGTGTGTGTGTGTGTATGTGTGTGTGTACACACACACACACACACACAAAGTGGATATAAAAAGTTTACACACCCCTGTTAAAATCCCATGTTTTTTGGATATAAAAAAATGAGACCACACTAAATCATTTCAAAACTTTTCCCACCTTTAATGTGACCTATAACTTGTACAATTCAGTTGAAAAACAAACAGATCTGTTAGGGGAAAAATATAAAAATAAAAAATGTACAATAAGCTGGTTGCATAAGTGTGTACACCCTTTAACTAATACTTTATTGAAGCACCTCTTGATTTAATTACATCATTCAGCCTTCTTGGGTAGGAGTCTATCAGCATGGCACATCTTGACTTGGCAATATTTGCCCACTCTTTCTTGCAAAAGTGCTCCAAATCTGTCAGATTGCGAGGACATTTCTTATGCACAGTAATCTTCAGCTCACCCCACATATTTTCTATTGGATTTAGGTCTGGGCTCTGGCTGGGCCATTCTAAAACTTTAATTTTCTTCTGGTGAAGTCATTCTTTTGTTGATTTTGATGTATGCTTAGGGTCATTGTCATGTTGAAAAGTGAAATTCCTCTTCATCTTCAGCTTTCTAGCAGATGCCTGAAGGTTTTGGGCCAAAAGTGACTGGTATTTAGAACTGTTCATAATTCCCTCCACCTTGACTAAAGCCCCAGTTCCAGCTGAAGAAAAGCAACCCCAAAGCATGATACTGCCACCACCATGCTTCACTGTGGGGATGGTGTTCTTTTGTGATCTAAGTGCTGTTTAAATGTACCTTTTGGAATTGTGGCCAAAAGGTTCAACCTTGGTCTCATCAGACCATAACACATTTTCCCAAATGATTTTGGGAGACTTGATGTATTGATATGCAAATTTTAGCTGGGCCTGGATGTTTTTCTGTGTAGGCAAAGGGTTCTGTCTTGCAACCCTACCCCATAGCCCAGACATATGGAGAATACAGGAGACTGTTGTCACATGTAGTACACAACCAGTACCTGCCAAAAATTCCTGCAGTTCCTTCAGTGTTGCTGAAGGTCTCTTGGCAGTGTCCCTGACCAGTTTTTATCTCGTCTTTTCATCAATTTTGGAGGGACATTCAGTTCTTTACAACGTCACTGTTGTCTCATATTTTCTCCACTTTTTGATGACTGTCTTCACTGTGTTCCATGGTATATCCAGTGCTGTGAAAATTTTTTTGTACCCATCTCCTGACTGATACCTTTCAACAATAAGATCCTTTTGATGCTTTGTAAGCTGTCTATGAACCATGGCTTTTGCTGTAGCAGGCAACTGTGTAAATGTCAGGAAAATCCTACTAGGACAGCTGAACTTTATTTGGGGCTAATCTGAGTCTCTTTAATTGATGGCAGGTGTGAACACAAGAAGACTGAATGATGTAATTAAATCAAAAGGTGCTTCAACAAAGTATTAGTTTAAGGGTGTGCACACTTATGCAACCAGCTTATTGTACATTTTTTATTTTTCATATTTTCCCCTAACAAATTTGTTTGTTTTTCAATTGAATTATACAGGTTACAGGTCACATTAAAGGTGGGAAACATTTTGAAATGATTTATTGTGGTCATCAGAAAAACCTGACATTTTAACAGGGTGTGTAAACTTTTTATATCTGCTGTATGTCCACTTGGAAGTATAAAATTCAGCTGTCCCTTTAATTTTCTCTGAACTCTCACCTTACATGCTGTTGAGACACAGCATATAATAGTGTGCTGTCTCATCATAGGTTCGTAGATTCATAGGTTCATAGGTAGGTACTAGGCTATCAGCCCAAGGGCCTATGTAAGCCTAGCCAACAAGGTTCCACCCAAGAAAGTTATTTTCCTGTGCCACTGTCGAGCAGAGACACAGAAGTGATCCCCAGGGTGTATTTCCTATTTCCCATCCACTCATCAAGATTTTCTTGAAGAGTGCTAATGAAGAACTTTGCTTGACATAGATGGGTAGCCTGTTCCAGAGTATGGGAAGTCTCTGGGACAGGAATCTATCCCTCCAGCATATCCTGTTTTTTGTGGTGACAAGGTTTAGTTCAGGGATTGGGATTTCTTTAGGTGTAGCATGTCCAACAGCTCTGGGGTTTGACATTTTTTATATATAGGGCAGAGATCACCTAGAGAGTAGGTGATATGCTATGGAGTAAAGCTGGAGTTTTTTGAGGCGGTCAGTGTAGGGCATTTGTTTGAGGCCAGTAATCCTCTTTGTGAGGTACTTCTGTGGCCTTTCCAGCTGCTGTAGATGTCTTGTGAGGTACATTCCAAAAGGGGCGTTGTACTCTATAATGGGTCTAATGAGTGTCAAGTAGAGGGGAACAGTGACCTCTTTTTTCCTGGATGAGAACCCTTTTATGATGAGGTGTGCCACGTATAAGGACTTCCTGACTACTGTGCCGATGTGACTATTAAAGGAGAGACTACTGTCCACCTGGGTCCCAAGGTCTCTTATCACACTGCCTATGTGGTAGTTCATGGGTACAAAGTTTTTACCAAAGGGGATGGCACTGCACTTTTTGGCATTGAGCTTGAGGCCATGGCTCTGACACCAGGCATCTGTCTCAGCGAGGCCCTTCTGTAGGATGTCCACATCATTTGGGGACTTGACTATGGCTCCTAGTTTGCAGTCATAGAGGCCTTCTGTTAGCCTGTACTTCAGAGAAGTAGATACCAAACAGGAGAGGTCCCAGGACAGAACCCTGTGGTAGTCCATTTGTCACTGCTTTGAGGTCAGATTTGGAGTCTGCAACTTTTACAGTGTGAATTCTGTCAGTGAGCCAGTTGGGAACTCGTCTTGTGACTTAGGGATTTATACCTAGTTTAGAGAGTTTAGCTATAATTCCAGAATGGGGGATGGTGTAGAAAGCCTTGCCGAGGTCGAGATAGGCTGTGTGAACCACCTTACCCTCATCTATGGCTTTGGTGACTGCCTCAAAGAAGTCGATCAGGTTCAGGAGGCATGATCTGCCTTTCACAAACCTGAACTGGGTGGGATCCAGAGTTTGGAGGTTACCAATGTCTTTGTTTATGAGTTCCATGATGATACGTTCCATGGCCTTGCAGACCAGGCTCATCAGGCTAATAGGTCGATAGTTCCCGGGATCTGTGGTGGCTCCACCTTTGTGGAGTGGGATAACTGTTACTGTGCACCATTCAGTGAGCACAAAGCCTGATGCGAGGCTATTATTGAACATGGTGCTTAAGTAGGAAGCCAGTTCATTCTGAAGTTTGTGTAAAATGCAGCCTTGGATGTTGTCTGTCCATGGATGCTGCTGTTTTTTTTTTTAGAGAGAGGCAGCTTTTACTCATTAGAAATACAGTATGTGCATTGTTGTTTAAAATTATCACCCAAATTAATAAAGCAGCCAAACTCCAGAAACTCAAAATGCTTAAGTGCAAGCAAAAGGCATTATATTATTTACTAAACAACATTAACTGTTTCATTCTTCTTATTCATAAACAAACTTGACTGCAAAACTGAAGAAGGCTTAAAAAAATAAATGAGTGAACCATTATGGATTAAATTTGTATAACACAGAGAAAGAAATTAAGCAAACAATTACACACTAGCTTTAAATAAATAGAGTAGAGAGGAACATTTAATTCAACATATCTGCTGAAGTGGTCAAGCCACAAACACATTTTAAACATTGCTAAACAGGAGAAAATAGTTAGCTGCATTTGAGAGTTAGGCAAGCCATCCTAATTACAATACATTGCAGAAGGAGTTAAGCACAAATTAAAATAAGAAAGGAAACAAGAATAGCAATACACTCCAGTGAAGTGGCAGAAGGATGAGCAAGCAGTACAAAAATGGACTAGGCAATAGAGACATGATTATGTATAAAATTAGGATTAGATTCAAATAACAAGCACTCATGCAGATGAATGTGCACACATATGTACACATGCCCCCCACCTGCAAACCCCTGCAAAACACTGCCTTTTCTCTTTGTTTTCATGTTTATCATCTTCATCATCATTTCATCTTGATAATGCTGCTTTTTTTTGCCATTACATGAATACTTCTCCTGAAAATATACAGGCCACATACAATGCTTGGCTATTTCTTTCCCTGTGCTGTTGAAATGGTAAATTTCAAAGTCATAGTAGTATTCTCCACTTATGCCCTATGCTCTATGCTCACTTGGCTGAAAGAGGCCAAGCAGAAAAGCTGCATAGGTGAGAGTGAGGTGCATGCCTTGGGAAAAGCAGGGAAAAAAACTTTTTTTTTTTTTATTTTATATTGTCACACCCCTAGCTGCTGGGCCCAGGCCCATAGGCTACTTTTGGGTTACCTAATTACTGGATAATTCTATATATACTACTGAAGGGAGGAGTGAAAGAGTCCTCCTTTCCTTCTCAAAAAGATTTTTATTTTATTCATTTTTTAAGAAAATGCTTGAAAACCAGTTCTGAATCTTTCTGAATCTTTCTTTCCTCTGTTTGCAATATATAGTGCCTGATGTCTTACAATCTATCTCTTTCCCTCATTTCAAGTTTTCAGTAACATGAGATTTAAAAAAATATTTCAATCATCCCACATACCACCAGACTTCTTCTCTTTCATTTCTTTTGTGTGTGTTTGTTTCATTCATCGTATCAGTTCTCTGTCTTACCTTTCCAACTACACACCACCAAGAGTATTCACTAGTAGTCTAGTTCATCAGTTCATCATTGCAGCAGACACCTTTCCATATTTATATTTAGATTAGATCTTCTCTTATCATTGCAAAGTGTCAGGAATCACTGTCTACTGAGTGAGAGATCTCTTACACAAGCTTGCATTCAAAGAGAACTTTCAAAAGTTTTTTTTACTTTTTCACACAGGATTGTGTAGATTTTAGATCTCAGATCTAATCTCTTGCTCTGCCCTGGAAAGACTCTGCATGAGAAAGAAGCAAAGAGCATTCAGAAGTCTTTTTGACTTCTGTGATGCCCAACACTGCTACCAATATGTGATGGCCATCACTGCCACCAATATGTAACATCTCCATGCTGGGCCAATAATCAAGGAGCCTGAATCCTCACCACTGACACTGGAGAAGGATGTACACTTGGGATACAAATGGATGCACTCAGTATTTCCAGACACAGACTTCTCTGCATCAAGTACAATTTCCCTTAAGAGAACACAGGGAACACACTCAGCCAGGGGTCTGGATGTCTCTATATCTGTCTCCCTCCAGGTCCGCAATAAGACTCCCCACTGATACAGATGTAGGGTTAGGTCCTCAGCTGAGGGTCCAAGCCAATTCCTCCAGTACCCTCTCTGTGAACCCAATACTTTGTGTCCCTGCCCCATGTAGCTGGTGCACACACACTGAGAGATTTGGGAAAGGGTGGCACAGATTTATCTGCTGTGCCCCCTTCTGCCCACACTGTAAGGGTGCTATCATCACCATCAGAAACTCCACAATCACCTACTCTAAGACCCTTAACAAAGGGTGTCCAAGTATACTGTGCAATATTAATACTAATACAAATGACAGTAGTTGACAAAGACAGCTTGGCCTTCTGGAGTGTCCCACACAGTGTCACCAAATAAATATAAGTACTCTCAAAGGTTAGATACTTTCTACAAGAACTAGCCACAATAAACATTTTAAATATATTTAATAATAAAGAATAAAATATTATGAAAATATTGAATATATATTTACAGTAAACCACAGAGTTCAAATCACAGAAAATATTGAAATTAACATTGATGGACAGAATCATACAAATAAAGAAAAATGCTCTCTAAACTAAACTTCACTATATTCCTGACTAATCTAAAAGAATTACTTTTCCCTAGTTAGGTTACTTACTACCACAAGGCAAAATGCTGTGGGTGAGGGTCTTTCTAGTCAGGTTCCCCAAACCAGAATACTCAATACTCTGAGATTTCTCTTTGTAATATCTAAAATATAATTTCCAAGAGGGCTGGCAGAATGGCATCTTCTGGTCACCTGACTCTAGGTTCTCGCAGTATTCCCCTTTGAAGCTGGGACAGGAATTTATCATAGATGGCTACAATACACATCCAAATGTTTATGACAGTGCCTGGGGCTTCCCCTCTTTTTACTGAGCTAATGAACAAAAGCTTTTCCCCAGAACTGGCATCTCCAGTCCTATTCAGCACTGCAGGGTACTGTTTTAATGGTTTAACAGCTCATTTACATTTTCCTTATTTTTTTAAACAAGTTAGCAGGTTAACCATTGCTGTCTCAGTATCCTCTATTAAAACATATACATTTAATTCAGTTACAATGATACATGTGCATTTCTTTTCATTTCAATAGGGTGCATCGTTGATACATTTTAACACAAGCAAACCTCACAAATACATTTTCAGCACAAGCATCTGTACAGATCAGTTTTATATACAAATGACATGCAGTTCTAATACATTTGTAACACAAGCATCTTGTATAAATCAGCTTGATATTCAAAGGATATATCATTCTTTACAAATCTCCAGCTGGTTATGCTGGCACTTGCCCATATCATCACAACTTCTTCACACAGAATTGTGTTCCTGAGTGTCAGCCAGACACCTAAGTTAAAAGAGCTTTTCTTCTGTAGGAAAAATAGATCTATATCTAGATCTATTTCTAAGATGTTCCACACAGACATTGGTCACTACAAGGGAATGCCTCAGAATTTTGGGTCTTGTGGTATCTCTGATTGCCATGATATCCCTGACAAGACTCCATATGAGAAAGACACAATGGTGTATGAAGTCTCTTTGCTCTAAGCACCAACATTCTTTATCTTTTCAAATCCTGGCACTGGGGTTTGTCAGAGGAAAGATCACAAGGTGGAGACAGCAATTTTCACTAAAATCAAGGTTTTCCCTTCTCTCTCCCTACTCCAAAGCAATCAGTCACTACAGAATATTCAGACTGCAGCAATTTCAGGAGGGATAAATATGCAAAATATATGGGGACACGAAGAACAGGTGTAAGCACATAAATATAAAAGAGATGCTTGCCATGATCAAGGCAGTCAACTTTGTGACTTGTCTTTGGTCCCTGGAACCTCTTTGAGTTATTACAGACAACAGGCACTTGTCCTGCTTAGCTTGTCTGCCAAACAATTTTGCTCTGATGGAATGTAGGATGCCTGAAGAGTGAGATTGTGCTATATCTCAAGCTAACAAAGCTAGTCTACAAAGGGGTATGACCTGGTTCCACTTGCTTGCTGATTTATCACATGCCTGGAAGACAGATGCCTTTTCTTTTCTTTTCCTTGGATAGGACTGCTCCTGTATGCTTTTTCATCCTTTCCAGTGATATCCGGGGTACTTCTAAAGATTCAGAAAGAATCCTCCAAGGTCACTGTGGTGACTTCCTTCTTCCTTCTGGCCCAAGAAACACAGATTCTCCCTTCTTTTGGAAATGGCCAGGGACAATTACCACAACCTATCTCACAGAGTGGATTTACTCAAACAAGATCAGGGGTGTTTGACTTGGTGGCTTTGGAATTGCCTGCCTTGGCTGTAAATTTGTGTTTGGACACTCCTCCCAGACCCATCTCATTTGCTCACTCAAGTGAGTACAGTGAGATAATTTGGGAAGGACTACCCCCTTGCTTCTTTGATTTCAGTCACTCCTACCAGTCCCATCTCATCAGCTCTATCTACTGTGTACAGAGAGAGCATTTGGTAAGGGCAATCCCTGTAGTCTCTTAATCTTGCTCTGTTTCTTCCCTCTCCATTTAACAACAACAAACAAGTTTTATACTTTATTCAGCTGCTCTTACTGTAACTATGTTCTACCTACTTTCTTACCTCATTTTGCTGTTCTGTCTGCTCTTAAGTGCTCAAGTGCTTTTGTTCTGCATTTATTACTGCTTGTTAGTAGCCTGAGTAAATCTGTCTGCTATTCTAAGCATCTTAGTTTTCCCTTTAGCACTTGTGTTTCCGGCCAGTTATTTTACATTTAGGGTTTTTTGTGGTCTATACTCTTGTGGACATACTCTTATCAAATCCTCCATAAGTCCACCAAGTATTCAGAACACTATTCCTGGACAATTCCCATCAGTTTCTCCTGCCAGCCTGGTCGACATGGGCATACTGAGACAGTGTAGCAACTGCCTCATGTTCACAGATAGTCCTCTTCTCCTAGCACATAATTCTTCTGCTTGTGAGAAATGCATCTACATGAGAAACCTGGAATCCATGCTCTCTCACACCACAGTCAGTACTCTTGACAAAGAGGAGATTGCCAGCACAAACACCACACCACCCACATCACACAGCCAAGCACAACACACACACACCTATGCAGGGGTCCTCAATAAACACCTACCTAAAAAACAGAGACCCCCCCAAATCACACTCACAAACATTCCACACACCAATCACATCACACACATCACGAGTGTCTCACAAACACAGCACATTAGGCATAACAATAAACCAACGCAGCCCATAAGGCATAACAATAAACCAAAACATACTAGTCATTGGCGACTCAATAGTGAGACACACTGATGTCACCAGGATCAACAAGGAGAAGGTCATGATCAGTTGTCTGTCAGGTGCCAGAATCCACCATATCACGTACGCATTCAAGTCTTTCAACAACAGATGCTGTTATGACTCTGTCATTGTCCATGTTGGTGTGAATGACTTGAGACATACCTCCCTGGACTATATGAAGAGAGACATGATTGAACTATGTGACCCAGGCAGGTATGACCCTAGCCCTAAGCAGCATCCTACCTTCATAAACAATGATACCACAATACCAACAAAAAATAATTGACTTCAACAATTGGCTTAGTTTCTGGTGTCTTTCCAAGAGGATCCAGTATCTGTCTGCCTGGGATGACATGGTTGACAAGCCTCTATGCTTTGCCAGAGATAGCCTCCACCTGTCACTCCTGGGGTTCTGGATCTTGGCCAAGGCTCTTGCCCTCCCCCATTGTCCCTATTTTAGGCTATGTCCCAAAGACAAATGTTCCAACATAAAAGATTTGTCAAAAAGCAAACTGAAGGTCATGTTGCTTAATGCTAGGAGCCTAAACATGAAAATGCATTCACCGGAGGCTCTCTTCACACTGGAAGATGTTGATGTCTGTGCGGTCAGTAAAACTTGGTTCAGGGCTGGGGAGAGCACCCCTGCCTTACCAGGCTATACCTCATGCCATACTTTCTGACCCCAAAATGAAGTCAGAAAGACTAAGGGTGGTGGAGTCTCTATCTTCATTAAGGACAGGCACACCTCCAGACTGGTTTGCCAGCATGACACACTGGAATTACTCCAGGTGCAACTGACAGTTGGCAAGACACCCAATCCAAGTTGTAGCCAGCTATAAACCCCCTTCCATGAATCAGGACACCCACTCCTCCTACCTGGAACTACTAGACTCCATCAAGGTGCCTACTAACACCCTGATCCTTGGTGACTTCAACTACACCACCATAGACTGGGTGAACTATTCCTGCACTAAGGCACTCACCCAACAATTCCATTACTTCATCATTTCTAATGCACTAGACCAGCTTGTCTCATCCCCAACAAGGGGAGATAACACTCTGGACTTGGTTCTCACCAACATGGGTGAACGCTGCACCACTCCCATAGTATGTTCATCCCTGGTGAGATCAGATCTTCAGTCTGTCTCATTCGAAGTTTCTATCCCACCCAATTCCTCCCTGGAGCCATAACCAAGTTAAAAAAAAACTTTTCAAAAAGTTGACTACAACCTCCTAAGGTAGGGTATCAGTAGCTTCACACCACCACCACCCTCAGAGGATGCAGACAACTATGCTGAACAGTATGCCAGTGCAGTGTACAAGCACCTGTACAACTGCATGGACTCAGCCATACCCAACAGAACTAAAACCTGCTCCTCAAGGAAGCACAAACCTGTCTGGTGGACATCATCTATCAACAGGCTTCACAACAAAAGGAAGAAACTGTTGTCCAAGGGTAAAAAGAAACAAATTTGAAATTGGAAAAACTCCCTCCTCAGCCTCAACAAGCAAATTAGATCACTAGTGAAAACCTCCAAAGCCAATTATGAGTTGAAACTAGCCTCTGAAACAAAGGGAAATCACAAATCCTTCTTCAGTTACATCAGGAACCTCAATGGCAAAGCCCAGGTTTGTTCCAAATTCGTACTTAATGGTACCACTTACACTGATCCTGTTCACTTAGACAACCTGCTAGCTGATAGGTTCAGTGCAAACTTCACCCCCTTATCTCCATCCCAAAGGCCAAGTCAACATCCCTGATACTTGTCCCACACCTCACATCTCCATAGATCAAGTGTTAAAGGCCCTATCCAAGGCAAAGAACACAGCTTCCATGGGACCTGATAGTATCCTTGGCTGTATTCTGCACCATCTCCAGCAAGAACTAGCTTTGCTGTTGTGCACCCTATTCAACCACAGCCTAATTACAGGTTTCATTCCAGCAGAGGGGAGAACTGCCATTGTCATCCCCTTGCACAAAGGTGGTGCCACTACTGAACCGGGAAACTATCGCCCCATTAGCTTGACAAGTCTGATCTTTTAAGCTATGGAGTGTATTATTATGGATCTCATAAACAAGGACATAGGCAATCTCCAAGCAGTTGTCCCCACCCAATTCAGATTCGTCAGGGGCAGATCTTGTTTATTGAACCTGGTTGACTTCTTTGAGACTGTCACCAAGGCCCTGGATGAGGGAAAGTCAGTACACACAGCTTACCTTGACTTGGCCAAGGCCTTTGACACAATCCCCCACTTGGGCATCATTGAAAAGCTGACACAACTTGGTGTAAATCCCTATCTCGTCAGGTGGATGAACAACAAGCTCACAAATAGGACCCACAAGGTCAAAATATGCACCACCTCCTCTGACAGATCTGTCACTAGTGGCTTTCCTCAGGGATCTGTCCTGGGACCCCTACTGTTTGGCATCTACTTCTCAGAGGTCCAGGCAAAGACAAAGGGCCTGTGGCTGACCAAGTTTGCAGATGACTGTAAGTTGGGTGCTGTCATTGACTCCCCAAATGATGATAACATACTGTAAAAGGGTCTCACAGCTACAAATAATTGTTGCCAAAGTTAAACACAAAAAAATGTATTATCATACTATTTTGCAAAAACATGCCGCTTACTGATTACCACATCAACAGCAACCCCCTAAGCACACAACCTGTGGTGAGAGACCTGGTTACTCAGGTTGACGACAATCTCACATTCGACTAACATGTGGCGGCAGTGGTCAGAAAAGCCTTTTACTTGGTTCATCTCATAAGTAAAGGGATTGCCTCCAGGAAAAAAAGAGATTATTACCTCTCTGTAGTCCTCCCTCATTAGGCCTATAATTGAGTATAACGCCCAGTTTAGTATGTACCTGTGCAAACACCTGCACCAACTGGAAAGGCCAAAGAGAATCAATGGCCTCCAACACCTGTCCTATGTGGACAGGCTGAAATCACTTTTACTGTACTCGGTATCATACAGATTGCTCAGAGGTGATCTTTGTCTCACCTACAAGGCAATATCGGACCCTACCTTACTAAAGATGCTCCATATCCATAAGTCTAACTCCTCGTGCATTACCCGCTCGATAGGCCTAAATCTAATATGTGACATCAACAAAACCTGAGGGAAAGACAGGTTTGTCTCCCAGAGGCTGCCCCATCTCTGGAGTAGACTTCCCATACATGTCAAACAGAGGACCTCGCTGACCCTTTTCAAGCACAGTCTTGATGAGTGGATGGGAAACCATAAAGTTGTCCCAGGGTTCCACCTTTGTCCCTCATTGACAGGGGTGACAAGTACTGACTGAGGTTTATTTTTGGGGATAAACTCTTGGCTAGGCTTGTAAGGGCCCCAGGGCCATTAGCCTAGTAACCTCCTATGATCCTATGATCCTTTGATCATGAGTCTGCAGCCAATTTTAATTTCACTGTACAATTTACAATTTATTTGCCTCAACCTTATATCTGAGTTTTCTGTAAATTTGCAAAGGGTAAGAATTTGGCTAGACCTCTGCAATTCCTTTTGTTTCTCTGCCGCTTAGCATTTACTTCCCTGCCCAAACACTTCTCTGTACATCATGATAACTGGCACTAGTCTAATGTAAAGGAAGATACACTATTTAATTTTTTTGATCTTCCTATCCTCTATCTCTTTGACACCAGTGACATCCTTACATTACTTGTTCTGCAGAGTTATAATGCTCGGATTGTCTCAGCTCATATGTCAATGGTTTACTAATAGTAAGTGAATAGCCTACATATAAAGTTAACTTTTTTGACTTACATCTACCTCTCTGTCTCCTCCTTTCCTTATAAATATAGTTGAAGTTCATTTGCTCCAAAAAATTGCTTTGCTGAATTTTCTAGAGTTCTCTCATGTGTGTATATGTGAAATGCCCTAGTTAGACAGGGCAGTTTAGTAACTTGTTCAGACTCAGACTTTATACATAGAGTGCAGGGGTGCCTTTTGTCAGCTGGTGCCCTAGGCAAAAGGTCTACACAGTGCCCCCCCATGCCGCCTGGTATCCGCATTCTGGTCTACCTACAGTCAGTCATTAGAGTTTCACAGTTGTGTTTCACAGCATACATGTTAATGCAAAACTTGCTCTGATAACCTTGTAGGTGATTTAAAGTAGTTTGCTTTTATTTACCTCCACATTTGCAGAACATATCTGATTTTGCCTCATATTCATGCCCCATCCTTCAGCAAGTCAGTTAACTAGACAGTGCTTTGCGGCAATTGGAAATTTGAACTAGGCTTCTCAATGGTCCCCTGGACTGCAAGCCTAGTAGTAACTAATATCTATGAACCAGAGATGCTGTAAAGGAGAGCTGTGATGTAAAGAAAGGAAATTAATTGTAGTAAACACAAGCATCATCACGTCATGTTCTTTGGATGTGATCCTTTGTTTCCTTAATGTTGACAGTGTATTTATTATTTAGTTGTGAACAAATTAGACACCATGAAATCTGAGTTTAATGTTAATAGTTTAACTATATATACATTTTAATTTATCTTGTTTTTGCAGGAACATGTGAAATGCAATGTGTTTGAGTTACAACACTTTGTCCGGCACTTACTGCAGATGAGTAAAGTTATGAGCTTTTATGAGATGTTAAGAGCTGTTAAAGAGTGGCTTCCTATAGTGTATGGTTTGATTCTCTCAGCCTTCACTTGTCTTCTGTGTAACTCTGCCAAGTTATTTCACCAAACTGTACTCCTGGGCTGCTCCTGAAAAGGGGCACTTGCATCCGATGGGGCTGTGATATACATTTGTCTACATCCTTTACATACATATTAATTAGTGCTTTACTATGTGTTATTTTAAGTCTGAATTCCAGAACATCTTTTGTAGTTTAATGGGGCACCAAGTGCATTTTCACCAAATGCGAAGTTCAAGGGAATAGAAGTTTACTGTTACGCTAAGTCTATTTTCAATGCGAGAGTGTTTTGTTTTTAAAAATTGCTGTCAGTTTTTTTTTCTGTGAAATTTGAAATAGTTTTAAATGAAATTCAAATTTCTGTGACCGTTGTAAAATTAAAGAAGAAAATAGTACATATACTGACAGCTTTGGACAGTGTTTATGGTGACTGAGGAGAGACAGCCAAGTAATGGGATATTGGTATGGTCGATGGGGGCCTAATTCATTCTCCTACATTGGACCCCATTTGTCCATGAGTTGACTCTGTTGACTCTGGAAAGTCTAGGTTGCAACAATACATCATTAGCCATTCAGGTGGGTCATACCAGTACTGGGTGATGTCAGAAGGGCTATTCTTGATGAAAGAGAAGACCTAGGGAGGTCAAATATGAGACATACATGTCTTGCAAGCATGTAAGACTTCCTCCCATTATGCAGTAATATTTCTGATTTTTGTATGACCTGTTGGTTGTTGAACAGATGCTATTGCAGCATTTATATTATATGTAATTGTTTTGCTTTATTCATTGCACTGAAGAATGAATGAATTCATTAATAGACCTGAATGATGTAACGTAGTCTAACCATTAGGCATTTTAGTAACATATTTTTGCAGTACTTTGATTACAGCCTCCAGCAACTGCAAACAGGTTGATATTTGTCAGGTCATATAGTCTGCATTTTCTGGAGTGATGATCACAACAGTTTAATATTCAGCACCCATTACGGAGTCATTGTTTCATATTACTGTGGTGCAATCTTCTCTACAAGATCAATTGTAAAGGATTTCTGCATTTGCTTAAAAACTTTTACTCTGATAGTGCAAAGGATTAAAGCTCCAATTTGTCAATGACCTGCTTCCGGTGGCAAGGGCGTAGGATTTGAATCTTTCTACCTTCATTTATCTACTGTATGACATTGAGGAAGTCACTTAACCAGACAGTGCTTTAGATTAATTGGAAATTTGGGCTAGGCTCCTTGATGGTCTGCTAGACTACATGCCTAGTAACTATAAACCTGTTGTCATTGTTTGCCAGCCATCCCCTATTGCATAACTTATTTACTTCAGGAAATGTTATGCAATATCACCAGCAGTCACTAAGGCCATTGATGAGGGTAAGGCAGTTCACTCAGCCTACCTTGACCTTGCAAAAGCCTTTGACACAATACCCCACTCGGGCATTATAGACAAACTCACCAGCATAAATGTAAACCCATATGTCACGAGATGGGTTGCAAACTGGCTCAAGGACAGAACCCACAGGGTCAGAGTTGCTGGAGCTATGTCAGACTCTAAGCCAGACACAAGCGGTGTCCCACAGGGCTCAGTCCTGGGACCCCTCTTGTTCAGCATTTATTTTTCTGAGGTACAGGCAAACATAGGAGGATTGTGGCTGACAAAGTTCGCAGATGACTGCAAACTGGGCACCATAATTGATACTCCAGCGGACACAAACATCCTTCAGAGTGGCCTCATAGAAAAGGATAATTGGTGCCAGAGCCATGGCCTTAAGCTGAACGCCAAAAAATGTATAGTCATACCCTTTGGGAAAAACAAGGTACCCACAAATTACCACATAGGTGGTAATCCATTAAGTACGGAAGAGGTAATCAGGGACCTACAGACCCAGGTTGACAGTAACCTCTCATTTGACACTCACATTGCCAAAGTGGTTAGGAAGACCTTCTATATTGCCCACCTTATCATGAAGGGTTTCACATCTAGATCAAGAGAGGTCATTGTGCCCCTGTACTCTTCTCTTATCAGGCCAATGATTGAGTACAATGCCCCATTTGGGATGTATCTTACCCGACACCTGCAGCAGTTGGAAAGACCCCAAAAGTTCCTCACCAAGAGGATAAAGGGTCTTAAACATATGTCATATGCTGCCCGACTGAAAAAACTCCATCTCTATTCAGTTGCATACCGCCTACTCAGAGGTGACCTGTGCCTGACGTACAAGGCCATGTCCAATCCGGAATTAATGGACATGCTCCACCTCAAAAAATCCAAATCCATCAGAGCCACGAGCAAGAGACTTAAACCTCAACACAGAAATAAATAGGACGTGCTGGAGGGACAGATTCATAACCCAGAGGCTCCCTACACTCTGGAACAGAATCCCAATCCATGTTAGGCAGAGCCCCTCACTAACTCTATTCAAGAGAAATCTTGACGAGTGGATGGGAGATCGTAGGTTTACCCCGGGGGTCATCTCTGTGTCACTACTAGACAGAGGCACAGTAAACTAAATCCTAAATGGGCATAGTATTCTCATCCTAAGGGGTGGTGAAAGCCACACACACTCTGGCTAGGCTTATAAATGCCCTAGGACAGATAGCCTAGTACGAACTTATGAACCTATGAACCATATTTTTAATGCAACGTAGGTAATTTATTCTTCAAGGGCAGCAGGCACTGCATTTGTAGGTGAAGTATTAAAATGTATTTTTTTTTTTTTACCAGCAGCAACCCCTGCATTAGTAATAGTTCTCTTTAATGTAGAAGCATTTAGATGACTTTTACTTCTGCAGAGATTGTGCATATTGACATAGCATGTGTTTATCTGGTGGTTAATATTTCAGGTCTATATTATTTCCTCGAAGAGGCGTTCCATCGAATGCCTCTTCATCGACCCTAAAACCACGAACTTTCAAAATATCGAACCTCCACAGAAGCAATTTCTTTCCCTTAGAAAGAATCGCTTGCCCTACAAACACCAACAAATAACCACAAACACTACAAAGTGGGGGTCTTTCCCCCCACACCCCCAACATATTAAATATACAAACTTCCAGATTGCACTACAGCAGGGAAAATGGAAAACTGATGAGGATGGCCAAGCGATTTATTTCCCAAGGAAAGAAATCGCTTATGTGGATGTTTGATGTTTTCAAATTTCGCAGTTTCAAGTTCGACAAAGGCGTTCGAGGAAGTAATAAGAACCCAATATTTCTTATGCTCTTATAAATACTTTTCTATTAAAACTGTTCTACACCTGGCTGGATCTTATAGTATGATAATAGTGATCTTTGCACAGTTTAATGTAGTTCATCCAAACCTACCAATAACGTGAATGCAATTTATTTCTTCACAACAATAAGGGGTGTCAATAAAATGGCTATAACTACTGGTGGTGGCGGGGAACTCTCTGTGGATGATGTACATGTGCATCAATCTGGTCTTTTTTTAAACAGTCTTTAAACTGGCTTTGCAGGACTGGCGTGTGTGTGTGTGTGTGTGTGTGTGTGTGTGTGTGTGTGTGTGTGTGTGTGTGTGTGTGTGTGTGTGTGTGTGTGTCTAAATTAAGTAGGAATATTTTGGCTACTATGTGTCTGCGTGAAACAAATTTGAAATATGTGACTGGTTATTATTATTATTATTATTATTGTTATTATTACAATTATTATTTTTACATAGACATCTGAAAAGGATGTACTCAACAATGTAGTTATAATTTCTGGGTTTGGGGAATGCCTGTAGGCAAAAACAATTCACCCTGCTGAACTAATAAAGTTGAAAAGTCATTAGTCTGTCTTTGCAGGACTACTGTGCATTTGTGTAAAGCAAATTTGAATACTTTACTATGGCCATTTTTATCACAATCAGACATATGCTATATACACAGAATACAGTAATGTAGTGGCTGTAATTGTTGAGTAGAAATATCTGAGTATCCTTTTGTGGTTGAAATTTTCTGAATTAGGTACTTTTATAATTATTGTTTCATACCTTGTTTCACTGCTTTTTGGAAAAAAAGATCAAAACTACAAATTTAAAATGAACTCTAACAAATGTCGATGTATTAAACAAGAAATATCATTTAAAACAACCAGGAAGCTGAATCAAAGAACATATGTTTATGTATGTTTCTAAAAATGTATACTGGGGGGCATGGTTTGAAAACAGCCTGGGGACCAAGGTGTATTTAATTCACCACTGGCCAGATGCATTTTTAATTAATATGTATTTCAGGACATTGTCAATGAGATTGAGCTTCAAGGAAAGAGAAGTTTACTGTTGTTCATACTAAGCGTATTTTCAGTGTGCAACTGTTTTGTTTTGTTTAGCAAATGGTTATCAGTGATTGTGCTTTAAAATCTGAAACAAAAGTTTTAAATTAAGTAAAAGAAAATAGCATGCACACTGACACTTTTGAACAGAGATTATGTTAACTGGATAGAGATAGACAAATAATGGGACACCAGAATTGCTGTTGGGGGTTGGGCTGATCCATTACCCTGACAAGGGCCCCATTTGACCATGATCTTGCTCAGCAGGAGGAACTGGAGTCTAGTCTGGTGGGTGAGGAATTACTCCCTGAAAAGGAGGGATTTCCACTCACTGCCATCTATAACCTCAATGAATGATCTTCAGAAGCTATTTGTCTGAAATTATCTGTTGCCATTGACAAAAGTGGAGATTTAATTTTCTGTAAGGAAAAAAGGGGCTGCCAGAGTAGAAAGGAGGGATCACGTGATAAAACATCATTCTGACTTGTTGGGCTCTCCTTAGTTATGGGGGGGCTCTGAATTATTTTTGGAATCCCCTGCCATTTCTTCTGAAATGTCTGCTTACCAGCATTTTGTTGAGACTTTTATTTTGTTAATTTTTTTTTGCCAAAATTGGGTGAGAGGTAAGAGAATCTATTGGAAATTTAGAAAAAGGAAGGCTGAAAAATCCTAGAAAATCCCTGTATCAACTTAACCATTTCATTATACTTTTTGATAACTTCCACAGCAGAAGAACCAAAAACTAAATCTCTTTCCAAATCATAGTTACCGGAACCACTGGGTGAAGGGGGCAAGAACCCCCCCACACTTTCAACAGCTGCCCCATGTGCTCAGAAACTGCTGCCAGATAGTGCTTACATGGAAATATTCACACTGGCGTTTCTAAGGTAACCGCTAGCTCAGGCAGCTGGAAGAAGATGATTTGAGTAATACATTGTCTTTTTTCCTGTTGACTGAATTCTTGGTCACCATGGAAATGCCTGTGTGAGTGTTTCTCTGTATCACCGACCAACGTCTTTCCTCAAGAATTTTGGACAAAGCCAAAAATAACATGGGAATGAAAGCTCAAAACTAGGGACAATTTTTAAACTTTACTTATTCATTTAAAATTTTAATAGAATTTTCTGAACAGTGGACTTGTGAAACTTTAATGTCTAGCATCAGAGACTGACTGTAATCCTCTGCATACCTTTTAGCTTTTACATAAGAATTCTGGACAAAGCCAAACTAATAGTGGGGATGATAAAGGGCCAAAATCAGGGATGTATTATAATATTGCTCTTGTAAACTTAGAAAGCTGCTTTAATGACAGCTTTTGCATTAGCATGTATTTTCTGAAGACTGTGATGTCACAAATTCAAATGCCTCACTATTTAGTGAGTAGAATCCTCAATGCATTGTCAGAAAACCATACATTTTATGAAGAACAGACCAAAATATGAGGCAATAGTCTGAACATTCTGATCCTGAGTGATTCACCAGAAAATCAAATATTTTATGATGGACAGAGCAAAATAAGAGGTAAAACCAAGAATGTTCTACACATTTTTGGACATTTTATTTATTTATTTACTAATTGTTGTTTGCTTACCAGGTTAGTGGTCTGATTTAGTGACTCTTCGGCCACAACCCTGGATAAATAGTGCCAAAGGCAACAATTTACACAACTACAATAAGCCATTACATTCATGTGCATTCCTTGTACAGTTGTGAGGTAAGCTTTACAATCCATCCATCCATCCATCCATCCATCCATCCATCCATCCATCCATCCATCCATCCATCCACAACCCATTGTTCCCATTTTTGAAAGTGGGGTTGCGGTATCACTTCAACAGTGTCAATCATCTAGTGCCAATGTTCACACCACTGGGTGGCTAGCCCTGCCAGAGTTCTTCTTTCATACCACAGACACACACACACACACACACACACACACACACACACACACACACACACACACACACACACACACACACACACACACACACACACACACGTATGCTCTACAAGCAAAGTTTAATTTCCATAAGTTTGAGCAGACCTGCATGTTAATGCCTTTCACCCATTGAATACCATGATAGGTTTGGTTCTATTGTCTAACAGCCTGTTTTAGGCAGAATGCTACACAGAGGTACATTACAGTTAGACTGACTTCCAATGTAGTAATCATGTTACTGTATTTAATTGTTTATTCATTCTCTTAGAACCACTGTATGCTTTTCAGGATCATTATGGAGGTAGAGATTTCCTGACAATCTATGGGAATAAGCTATAAATGGGTGGTGCAGTGGTTAGTGTTTTCACTTCACAACAAGAAGTTTTCCAGTTCAATTCTCAGCTTGGGTGCCTTCTGTGTAGAGTCTGCATGTCCTCACTGCATTTGTGTGGGTTTCCTCTGGGCACTCCGGTTTCCTCCCACAATACAAAGATGTGTCTGGAGTGTTTATCCCTGGTCCTCTGCTGAAAATTGGCTTGCTCCAAGTTGGACTTTCCTGGTAAACAAAGGTTAAATAAATAATAAAAACAGCTGAGATTCATAGATATTCCAACGCCAACAGTTTTTTTTTTTTGGGGGGGGGGGGGCAACAAATCTTATGATCATTCATACCTTATTAGTATTCTCTATCAGTCAGTTCTTCCTTCCTCCAGGAGGGCCATACCAGTAAAATTTGTGGATACCCATCCAGTCACTAGTTTATGTTTTAAGTATGATAGTGAATCACACTGCTTAACATATAGAGAAAGTTTATTCCAAAGATTTGAGAGGTGCTGGCTTATAAGCATGCCTCTCCATTGTGCTGTATTTATCTGCTGGTGATGTTAGGTCCCTAGTTCTAGTACTTGTAGAGATATTGGACTTGCAGACAAACAGGAGGTCCAGGACAACTGGGTCTCTAATGATGCAATACGCAAGATAGATCTCCTCTCAAAAGAGATAGAGCTTCCAGCATATCTTGGTATCTCAGGGACTTTAGGCCTGTGTTTTTTTTTTTTGGTTAGGAGCCTTTGACTAATTGTTTGATATGATTAATGAGAAATGGCTCCTGAGGGTATTAATAACAGTGTGGAGAGAAATGCATATCCCAGATGACTGGAAAATAAGCATACTCGTGCCAGTGTACAAGAACAAAGGAGACATCCGCAACTGCGGGCAGTACAGAGGCATCAAACTCCTCTCACATTGCATGAAAGTTCTGGACAGGGTGATTGATAAATGGATACACAGAGTAGTAGAATGTATGATGGGAGATGAGCAGTTCGGATTCAGATCAGGATGCAGCACAATTGAACCAATGTTTGCAGTGAGACAGATACTTGAAGAAGCTAGAGATGAGGAAAGAGTCCAACTGGGCATTCCTAGACTTGGAGAAAGCATATGACAAGGTCCCAAGAAAGTTGATCTGGGCAGTATTGCTGTGATTTGAAGTCTCAGAATCATTGGTAGAATTAGTGCAGGCTATGGACAAAGACCCAATGACTCAAGTACGGACAGTGTTTGGCCTCACAGAGGGTTTCCCAGTGGGAGTGGGTGTACACCAGGGTCTGAGCCCACTGCTATTCATACTGGTGATAGACTACATTAGCAAACAGGTTGGAGGGGACAGATCAACAAAGTTGCTGTATGCAGACAATGTGGCATTACAGGCAGACTCTCAGCTAGAACTTCAGCAAATTATAGGAGAATGGAATGCAAAACTGAAGGCACATGGGATGAAACTAAGTACAGATAAGACGGTGGTAATGACAGCAAATTGGGGAAATCAGAAGAAGCTGAGAAAAGAGATAGAAGGGAAGATAGTGGAACAGGTAAACAGCTTCAAGTATCTGGGAGGGGTGGTTGAGGAGAAGGGAAGTCTGAATGAAGAGGTCAAAGCTAGAATCAGAGGGGCTGCAGTGAACTGGCATAGAGTGTCAGGTGTAGTCTATGACAGGAGAATGCCAAAGAAGCTGAAAAATAAGGTGTACAAGACAGGAGTGCGACCAGTACCACTGTATGGTACAAAATCCTGAGCAGTAAAGACAAAACAGATGAAGCTAGAGGTGATGAAAATGAAGTGCCTGAGAAGGGTGTTAGGATGCACACTGTGGGACAGACGAAGAAAGGATGACATAAGAGCAGAAGCCAAAGTAGATCTAATTCCAGAAAAGATCAAAGAAAACAAATTACAGTGGTTTGGACACATGCAGAAAAGCAGAAGACAATCTGGTGAGGAAGATTTGGGACAGAAAGGAAAAAGGTAAGAGGAAGCAAGAACACCCAGCAAAGAGGTGGATGGATTGTGTGAAGGAAGATCTGTGACAGTCAGGCATAAGTGTTGAAGAAGGCAGGAGTGTGGCTCTGAATCGAGAGAGCTGGCGACAGTTAACATGATACCCCAACCCCATGTAGAAAAAATGGGAAAAAGGGGGCTGATGATGATGATGATGATTAATGAGCTACATCCCAGTGGGGGTATTGTACTCAATAATTGTCCTGCTCAATGCTGAGTATAAGGGAGTGATTACTTCTTTAGACTGATGAAATTCCCTTGGCAATTAGGTGGGATAAATAAAAGGATTTCCTGATGACCATTGTCACATGATGGTCAAGAGAGGGTGCTATCGGCCCAAGTATCTAGGTCCCCAAAATCATTTTAATTTTGTAGTGGTGTGATTGCTTTACACTATGATGAAGGGTGCCAAAAGTGATACTGCACTTTCAGCATTTAGTTGTAACTCATTTTTAGTACACCAAGGGTTTACTAGAGAAAGTTCATTCAGGAAAGTCTGGTTATCATATGGTAACTTAATAACAATCTCCAGCCTGCAATCACCTGAAAACTTTGTTAACCAGATGTCCTGGCTCTCCACTTGGAGATCTGAGAATTTTATACCAAAAGAGAGATGTCTCAACCCTGAGCCCTGATGAACACCTCTGGTCAGTTTCATCTTTACTGATGAGGCATCCGCTATTCATCTTACCACATATGGGTGTAGTTTTAGTGCCATTAGAGTGTGTATGATGCCAGCATGGGGAATGGTGTTGAAGGCCTTCACCAGGTCAAGATACACCATGAGCACTGCATGGCCACCACCTACAACTTCCGTAACCCTTTTGAAGAAGTTTAACAGGTTAAATAGGCAGGATCTGCTCTTCCCAAAGCCAAAGTGCTGGAGGTCAAGTCTAAAAAGAGTCCCGAAATCACAGTTTATAAGGTTATTTATTTATTTATTTATTTATTGACATTTGTTGATCGGCAAAGTCCAATGGGTATTGAAACCATTTTCAGTGGAGGCCTGGGGAGAAAAGCTGCTAAAAGATACACATAGTTAAAGGCATTAAACATTTTTAACAAAACAAATTATATAGGCTAACTAGTGCAACAGGTGTTAATAAAACTGACAGAGTTACTATATTCATATACATGTCAACAACTGACAGAGTTCCTATACACATATAATACATATACTAGGCACAAAGTACCAAAAATGATCATATGATTTATCAAGGTGTATTCAAATGAACTTTTGAATTGATAATGTAGATACAAACAATTAAATTGTAAAGGTTTGAGTGAAGGAGGAGGGAGTTAGTACGGAAATAGTAAATAGGAAAGGAAAAGTGAGGGGATGTTAAGGCATTTAGATATTATACATAAAAGGTAAGAGAAGGTAAAATATAAAATGGAAATGTAGTGTAGAAAAAGTTATATTAGCATAGTGGCTGAAAAGTGAAAAGAGAAAGAGAGGCAGTATATTATTCAATAATGAGGTTGGTAAGAAGACAGAGAAAGGAAAATATGGGATTGGAAATAAAAAAAAAGAAATATATGATAATTTATGGTGGCCTATAATTTTGGGCACAGAAACAGATATGACTGTTAAGGAAGTAATTCTTCAAAGATAGTTTGAATGCTTTTAATGAGTCGAGGAGGATGATATCTGGGGGAAGGGCATTCCATATCCTAGCAATGACATAGAAGTAAAGGTTCTGACCAGCTCTTAGGTTTGATAGTGGTTAAAAGTTGTTTATTAGTGGATTGCAGATTACAGGATGGGGAATATGACTGTAGGATGTACTGTAGGGTTGGGCAGCTGAGTTGTTTGTAAATTATTTTATGAGCTAGAGTTAGTTGGGTGAAATCAAAGTAGTGTTGGAATTCAAGCCAGTTTAATTCCTTAATTGCATGACAGTGGTGTGATCAGTAAAGTATGCCAGTTTCAAATTTGACAATTTTATGGTAGCATGATTGCAGTTTATTTTTAAGAGACTGGTGGAGATTGGTGAAAATAGAGGCCTCCATATAAGAGGAATGGGGGCAGGAGGCTACTGACAAGTATATTGGGTGGGCTTATCATTGTATAATTTGTGTCTATAGAGTCTGCCAAGTTTAACATTTTTTTTATTGTTTTAAGTATTTGTTTTTCAAAGGTAAGTGTGTTGTCTATAGTAATGCCTAATAGTTTGGCATGTGTTACTATTTCAAATTTTTGTATTGTCTTGTGATTATATGTTGAAGTCTTGTAAGACTGGTTTCATTGAGAATAGTAATAGCTTAGATTTGTTTTAGATTAAGTAAAAGTTGTGCTTCATTTAACCAGGTTTCTATGGATGTAAATGCATTTTGTCTCATACTTGGTAGGTTTTGGAGATTATTGGAGAAGGAGATTATGGTGGAGTTGTTTGCGTATTGGATGAGCATACTTTGAATGTAGGCAGTATGCAGATTATTTATGAAAATATTAAAAAGGAGAGGCCCAAGAATAGACCCTTTAGGAACTCCTGTTTTATTAACTAGATACTCAGATAGGCTACCTTGCCATCTGACATACTGCTGTCTATTAGCTAAGTAGTTAAAGAACCATTTGAGGGTGCATTGAGAGCATCCTACTGTTGATAGTTGCTGAAGTAACTTGGGATGCGACACTGTGTCAAAAGCCTTTGGTAGGTCTAATAGAATTACTGATGTTAGTAGTCCAGAATCCAAGGCTTTGTTCACAGTGTCTGTGAAAGAGAGAAGAGCAGTGGTGGTGCTTTGTGCTGGACAAAAAACATGTTCTGTCGGTGCAGGGAGGTTAGTTATGATACACCCTATAGTTTTGTAGATGAGGCTTGTAAGGCTGATAGGACTTTAACTACCCAAGGCTACCTTTATGGAGGGGCATCTTCACTGCAGTGCATCAGTCATCAGGGACAAATCCAGTAGCTAAAATTAAGTTAAACAGCTTCAGGTGTGTGCCTTCAAGGGCATGTTTAACACTTTCATGCAAACAGATTTATATAATAGCAAATAAAGATACAATCAAAGGATTGTTGTATACCAGAAATCTGACAAAACCAAGAATCTTGTGTGCTTTTTTATCCAGATGTCACAGGGTTATAAAATGTTTTATGGCGAATAACAAACCTTGTTGATATGTTGTGTGATATACTTAAATGGGGCAGCAGTACTGGATATTTTGACTCTGGCCTTTGGCGAAATGAAACTGTAGGAAAAGGACTCCATGAGTCTCCTGCTGTCCACTGCTCTCCCTGTATAGCCGCAGTCTGTACCCTACTCCCCCCCTGACCTTACCCCTTCATTCAGATTACTTTTTTCTTCTTTTTCATACTGTGTTGTACTCTCCAGATTTTCCTGCATTCTTTCAGTATATCCTAACTGGCCAAGATTACATCATACTAAATGAGGAGGAAATAATCGATTTAAGCTGGTGGTCTCAGCCCTCCCAGAAGCCATTGGGTTCTAGGTGTGGTGAGTTGCTTTTTTCAGACTTTTTGAGCCAAAGATGATCTGAGCAAAAATTGTGGCTAAAGAATAAAATTAATTTGTATTCTTCATTTATTTTCCTGCATCATTTCACTATTTCCTAAATGGCCAAGACTGCAGTGTAATAACTGTGGAGGAAATACAAGAATTAAGCTGATAGTCTGGTGGTTGCTTGGGCCTCAGAAGCCATGGGATTCTAGATACTGTGAGGTACAGTTTAGAGCTTTTTCTCCAGCCTTTTGTTACAGTTATGGCCTGGACAAAAATATATCTAACTAAAAAAAATATGTCTTATTTTTTTTCTTTCAATGAAGAAATAGGTTGTGCCCAAGGCTGAATGAGTACAGCTGACAAAAAAGTATTTCCCAATAAACTGAGAAGATGAATGCTTGCAAAGATGCATGAATCCTGTCTTATAACAGTACCTACCTCCCTATCAAAAGAGAAAAAAGATAGTCACCTTCTGATACTAAATTGGGATAAAAGTGAATGAATAAATTGTCTTTGCCATATATTTCAAGCTGCTGCTATCACACATCATACAGCTTGCCTCTTCACCCCAGTCCCCCCAAAGGACAGCTACCTTCCGTGTATGTTTCTGACAACCAAATACAGTAACATGTTTTGATCTCAGATGTATATATCACAATATGCATTCTTACCTGTACCTCTAGAATTAAAACAAATAATACTCAAAAATAAACAGGAAAATAGTATGGAATGAATTACTGAAGCCATTAGGAGTACAGTTAAAGCAGATATGTGCAGTCATACACTGGGGAAATGAAAACATTGCAGACATTTACTTTGAAAATAATGACCTGCTATTAATTTTCACACTGCATTTCAAAAAAGACAATTAAAAGCACAGGGTCCATGGTGCAATTATCAGCTATCAAAACTAGATATAAACCTAAGAAAAAGTGACATTACAGTTTAGATCAGTATATATAAAAGATAAGTAAATAAGAGGATATCTTCCAAGAGACACTGTGCTGATGGTTTTACAATCAGCAAAACTTTTGGTTTGGATGCAGGAGGAAAATGGAACTGGGCATGGGAGGCCTTGGTGTCTTTGAAATGGAACTAGGCATGGGAGGCCTTGGTGGCTTTGAAATGGAACTGGGCATGGGAGGCCTTGGTGGCTTTGAAATAGAACTGGGCATGGGAGGCCTTGGTGGCTTTGAAATGGAACTGGGCATGGGAGGCCTTGGTGGCTTTGAAATGGAACTGGGCATGGGAGGCCTTGGTTGCTTTGAAATGGAACTGGGCATGGGAGGCCTTTGTGGCTTTGAAATGGAACTGGGCATGGGAGGCCTTGGTGGCTTTGAAATAGAACTGGGCATGGGAGGCCTTGGTGGCTTTGAAATGGAACTGGGCATGGGAAGCCTTGGTGGCTTTGAAATGGAACTGGGCATGGGAAGCCTTGGTGGCTTTGCATGTGCATGATGCTGGACTACAGCATTTATCAGTTGTATGTTTTGCGGCAGCACAGAGTCAGCCTCACCCTTGTTATTTTTGTGAGGATTTTTCTCACATTGTCACTGAATGTCCAGCCAGAAGATGCGCTAAATGAGGTTCTAATGAGCATTTACAGGGGCGTGCCCCACAAAGTGCCAATATTGTGCAAGGCCACATCAGTGGCAGAATGTCCAACTGTATTTAATATAGAAATTGGAGATGCCACTTCATCATCAGAAACATCTTCAATTTCAACACTAAAAGATATAAAAGAAAAACCCAGTGTAATGCAGGAAAACAAGGACGTGGGTGACAACAACAATGCTCTGCTTATTGCTGCAACTAAAAACAACATTACTCCTGTCACAGAATCTGCCACTGAACCTACATCAACTCTTGATTCTCCCACTGGCTCTGGGACAGTTCCTATTCCTCCTATTGACCTTGATACAGCAAAGCCAACCACTGAGCATTCATTAAATATTGATAAAGCACTGACAAAATCAACCCTCCAACTCCCGATACTGCAGTGGTAAATACAATTCAGGTGGATGATGGTTCCTTTTTCTCAGAGTCATTGGACGATAACTTTTGTTCAATTTCTTCTAACAATTCTGTCATTAACTCCAGTATAATAAAAAAAGCTGGATTACAATGGTCAAAAGAGAATAACAAAAGTAAAAAAAAAGAAATGTTAAGAGGCTTCAGAAAGTTGTGGCTAAGGAAAATGAAAGCCATGGCTGAAACCTCTTTATTATTCTGCAACAACAACAATGTGGTTTCTTTAAAGAGGCGCATCCTAATTTTTGAATGGATTCAAACGTCCGATAACATAATATGTTTATTGGACACAGTGTTATTAACTTCAGAGGAAGCTCTACAGTGGAGCTCTTTATGGAATGATAGAATAGTCTGATCTAAAGGATTAGACAAACATTCAGGAATATTTTTCATGTATCGTTCCTCTGTTATAAATGTATGTGATACCTTACACCTCATACCAGGCAGACTTTTATTACTAGATATTAAAATACATGGTCACTATATTAGAGTAATAGTATTATATGCATATGTAGATACAACAGAAAGTACTAAATGTTTAACTTAATGGCACCTTTTCTATTAGCAGACTATCTAATTATAGTGTGTAGGGATTTTAATTGTCACATTGACAAAGGCCCCAACAGTAAGCATAAAAATATATGTGACTGCTATAAAATAATGAACACTACATCTTCAAACATTATCAAACCAAATTATTTTACATACTTTCATGGTTCAGTAACTACCACCATTGATTACTGTTGACATTCATTATCATTAACTTGTAGTCATTTTAACTTATTATTAACAAATATCATTTACAGACCATAAATCTATGGAATATATTTTTGGTATAAATACTAAGAAACTCAAAGGGAAGGGCTTTCCACGATTTACAAATGCATATTTTAATTCTGATATTTGGAAGGAGATCATTCAAGAATTATGGAAAGATCACAGTATTTTCTTAGAATTATATGAATCTTGGTCTGACTGATTTCAGAGTCCAAAGGCAATTTAGTAAAAAGATATACATGGTGTATGTCTTGCTATCATAAAAAAAATTAGAGTGACACAAACAACACTTACACAATATATCACAAATATGCTTTTCATGATTTATCTCAGGCAATGATACACTTAAGCACATTATTTAACTTAAATATTCAAAGAGTAGCATCTAAGTTATATAACTTAAGATATTCTTTGAAAGGTAGAGAAGAATTTTTCTTACCTTACATAGGAAAGAAATGCATTCAAAAAGTCATTCATACATTGTTTGCAAATAGATAAAGGGAACTTGGTGAATGGTAAACAGAAAATTTTGTCAGTTGTACATACTTATCTATCACAAGTATACAAAGGTAAAAATACATTAGATACTGAATGGCCCGTTCCACCTATGCCTGCTACATTTAAAGCATTTTTGATGCTCCAGTCAAAATTTCAGAGGTAAAGCAGACAATTTCAATAATGTCTTCAAAGCACATGGTTCTGGGATCAGAAGGAATTTCTTATGAGTTTTAGAAATCATTGAATGAAGAACAGTTAAAAACACTGACTGATGTATATAATGAGTGGTTGCAAAAAGGAATAGCTAGTTCAAGTTTTTTGACTATTGCTCTTTATTTTATTTGGAAAAAGGGAGAAAAGTCTTTACTCTCTAATTGGAGACCAGTAGCATTGTGTAATGCTGACTATAAATTATTTTATAAAGTTTTACAAATGAAACTGTGCTTAAAGTTACATTATTTAGTGGATCCAAGTATATATGGAATACCTACAGACCTTTAAAATGACCTTTTATTAATACTAAAAAAAATCTTGGCTTATATGTTTCACAGTCCTCTACAACAATATTGTTTTCTTGTGATTTGCAGAAAGCATTTGACAACATATCACATTCAGCTTTGTTTAATGTTATAAATGAATTTGGATTTGGTCCACTTTTTAAAAACTCCATTACTTCAATATACACAGACTCTACAATTGTTCTGGTCATAAATGGTTGGCAGGTCTATATTAGAATCGCAAAAGCTCACTTTCACGAATACAAGTTCATCGACACATAAATGTCGATGTACTAAAACAGCGAAGTACAAAAAAAGCAAATTGCAGAATGCCAAACGTATTTTCTTGGCCAGCAGGGTGATCATGGGGATGAGGAAATAAATTATTTTTCCCACTGTAGTGCGGTCTCAGAGTTGGTATATTTAAGTAGGGGGGTGTGGGGGCACAGTCCCCCACATGGGGGTGCAGGGTTTGAAAAAGTGTTTACATTAGGTTTGTTCCATTAGGTTTACCTTACCTGTATGGCGCTGTTGCTTCAGGGACTACGTTTGACGCTCTCATTTTCGCTTTTTTCGTACTTTGCTGTTTTAGTACTTCGACATTTATGTGTCGATGAACTTGTATTTGCAAAAGTAAGCTTTCACAGTTCTTATATAGATCCATGGTTGGCTTAGGAAAAATATTTATATGAAAAATGGCATCAGACAGGGATTTCCTTTGAGTAGCTACTTTTCGGCCTTAATGGTAGGAGCTGTATTTTATAAATATAGAGATATTATGAAATTATATCCTTATTCTGTCAAATGTTTTGATTCCCAGGATGATGTCATATGCTGATGATATCACTATTATAGCAGAAAATTCTCAAGGATTACAAACGTCATTAGACACATTACTCCCTATCTTTGAGGCAGTGGGTATATATTTAAATAAAGAAAAATCTATTTGGTTTCACAATGAATAAAGACAATACAAGAAATGTTCAAGGATTAACATCACGGCAAAAGACAACACCACTATATACCCAACTGAACACACCAAATTGCTAGGAGTGGAAATAGACAATAAACTAAAATTTGACATTCACATATCCATGACTATAAAAAAAGTCCACAAAAAACTAGGAGCGTTATACAGAAATAAGCAATTTCTCACCAAAGCAGCAAAGATTTCAATAGCAAATTCCCACCTTATCTCCACCCTACTTTATGCCTCTCCAATATATACCAACCTAAGGCAATGTGATCTAAACAAGCTAGAGACCTGCTACAACAAAATTGCCAAATTAAGCCACAGGGCATCCTACCGTAGTCACCACTGTCTCTCACTTGCTGAACTGGGCTGGCTTGAACTCCCTCACCTCCTTCAGTGGTATCAACTCTCACTCGCCCACAAACTAGTAAACCATCCACTAAATGTCCCATCTCTCCAGAATCTACTCCAACCCTATCGCACCACCAGACCACTAAGATCCAGCAGCAAAAATCACTTGCAGATCACTAAGGCCAATAACTCTGCTGGTGAAGCACTATTCTCTTGCCATAGCCAAATTATGGAACTCACTCCCACCCACAATTACCTCCATACCATCATACACCCAGTTCAAAACTTTACTAAAAGCGCAACTAAAAACATGCTGGCTATGCCCTTGCAACTCACACTCTAATATAATCCACCCCATCCAACCACTACCTTTCTTTCCACTCCACTAACTACCTTGATTATAGCAAGCTCAGATGCTCATAAGCCAGTACTTATTATACAGCACAAACTGCTTCATCTTGTAACATTTGTTAATGTCTGGTATGCACTTCACAGATAAAGATTCTAGTTGTCTACTGATGTACTATGTTCTTCATCTGGAAATATGTTGTAAGTAATTGCTATGTAAATTGTTATTCACTATGTAATCCAATGTATATACTGTTTGTTTATTTTAACTGTGGAGCTTTTCTCCCCGGGCCTCCGCTGAAAATGGACCTACGTCCAGTCGGACACTCCCGGTCAACAAATTTAAATAAATAAAAATAATAAATAAATAAATTAACATTTACAGAAAATGGTATACAAATATTAGGTATTTCTTATGGTACTGAAACATATATAAACAACAAATGCAAAGAAAATTTTAATATAAATTGTAAATCTTTAACATTTTGGAATATCTTTCCACTTTCTTATGCCAAAAGAGTATATTTATTAAATGGTGTTTTTCTTAGTAAACTTATTTATATATTTACAGTTTACTTATTTCCGATCACTTGGACTAAAGAGTTAACAGTGTTTTTTCAATTCTTTTTGAAAATAAAGAAAAGTCCTATTAGAAAAGGGATAATATATTCTTATTCACAACAAGGTGGTGGTTATTCATTGAAACAGCCAGCATTATTTCTTCAGTTATTACATCTGTATTCTGTTTTTCAACATCTACATTTCAAATCCATTTCTTTACTAGGTAGAATTTTGATGAATTTTAATGAAGATTTTTGGTTAGCTTGTTTTCAAGAAAAAAGATTTAGATGTTTTATTACTAATGAGTTACAACATATACAAATTATTTCCCTTGAATATAGATTGAACAACACTGCCGTCACTACCAAAACAACAGTGGTACATGCAAATTATGGAAGAACATCACATAGTAAATGGTTATTCTACTTATTCTATATTTAAACTACATGACGTTCCTTTGTTAAAAAAGATCCACAATAGGGAGATTTCATATGAAGATGTTCTTTAAATAGATTACCATTAAAAAGTTCTTTAGTATATAAACCTTTTTTTCAATTAGAAAATGTTTTAGAAATGACTGTACTGAATTTGAAACAGCAGAACACATTGTTTTATATTGCTCTTGGTTAAAAGGTTTTTGGTCTCTAATACAAAATAAATTCAAGATTCCTTATTTGTTTCCATTAACTATTGACTCCCACAATTAGAAACACAGATTTCTTTCTAGTTCTGTATTGCATTTATTATGGATTGCAAGATATAAAGAAGCAAGAACTTCCAAAGCTATGTCTGTACATTTTTAGGCACTAGATTGACAGTGTTGTTAAATGAAACAAGTTGGGTGTCTAAAATTGCATAAATAGAAATCAATTCAAACTTCATTTTTCTTTAAATTAAACAATATTTAAGTTAATGAAACATTAATTTAAATATTTGTAAATATCTGTAAATATTTGTAAATAACCTTGTGGATTAATCCTTACCTCTACCTTCCAAAATCAGCCACCTGTATGCACTTCTGATATGTGCTTGTGAGAAAAGAGAAAAAAAAATTATCACAATCATATTTTCCAGCCTGTTGCTCCTAGACAATACATTGACCCTAGACAAGCTATAGTGATGTTGTGTAAAAAAGTTAAAGAAATAATGTTCACACTGGCACTCCCACAGAAGCCACAGTGATCTTTTGTAGATATATCTGAAATGTAATCGTGGGGAAAATTAGAGAAATAAAGATTGCACTTTCCTCAATCTCAAGTTATAGTGGCCTACTGTGCACACCTCTGAATTTTGATTGCAAAGAGAATTTAAGAAATAACAATCTCACTGTTAATGGCCCCTGCCACCACCACACAGAAGCTACTGCAGCCTCATGTGCACACCTGTGAGCACCAGTTGTAGAACAGGTAGGTCCACGGCAGAAGCTCTCAATAAGCCTGTATCAAACTCCACGTCTATAACCTGAGTTGAGGACAATGACAGGATCTTAATGTTCTCTGATGCATTATATGCCTTATTTTTGAAAGATAATGACTTCTAGTTATGGAACACTATGATTATGCTCTGAATTTGGGGAAAAGGCATGCTTATTAAGCACCATTCTGACATTGGAAAGGTTCTTAACAAGCTTCTATTAAGTACCTCTTATTACTTTTAAGCTCTAGTTACATGTTAGAGCATTAACAGTAATCAGTGGTCACCACAAAAGAGCAGTGAGACATTGTTAAACACTTCATTTGGAGTCCATCTGAATGTTTAACATTGCGAATGAAGTGCTTAACAGTGTCCTACCACTCTTAGGTTGTGGTTGCTCTCTGTGTGGCAACAGTAAGTGTGTTACAGTATTGCTGCCTTTTTTTCTCTAACTTTTGAGTATTTGGTTACTGGATCAGACACCATGCAGATGCAACTTTAGTTTCATTTGTACATTTCTATGAAATTTCTGTGCAGTTATTCCAAATGTAACTTATATTTACCTTGTATACATCGTGTCAGAGGTATGTTTCTATTATGGCAGTAGACAGTGAAAAACTGCCCTTTTAGATCATGATATGTCCCCCTTCCCTTCTGCCCCCAACCCCCACCCCAGCCTTCAGCAGCTTCTGACAACCGTGATCCAAATGAGAATTTAAAAAGTACTTTTCACATCATCTGGAAGGTTCTGAGAATGCAGCGAGGCAAACCTCTTCAAAGCAATACCAGTGGCCATAGCCACGGTGGAAGTATCCACTCAGTCATTAACACACTGTAAACAATGAGTAGTCACTTGTACAGTGGAAGAAACTACATTATTTAAAGCATATTTTTCCTCACAAGAAGAGTCTGCAGACAAAACATTCCTCATACTTTCACAATTAGTCAGAATAAACTTTAACATATGAGCCTGACAATTCAAAATCCTGAAAATCAAAGTTGCAGAAGCTTCCCATCTTTGTCAGAAGAGAAGAATTGGAATGTTTAGCAGCAGTAAGATTTACTAAAGCTATAGCTGCTGGGTCATGTTTGGGAAGATTGTATAAAAACTTAAAAGACTGTGGAACTTCATACATTCTGTCTGCCTTTTTAGGGACAGCAGGCTAACTATCAGGAAAATTGCAGGCAGCAATGCCCACACACACACACACATACACACACACACACATACACACACACACACACACACACACACACACACACACACACACACACACACACACACACACACACACACACACACAAACACACACATCCTCCAAAGCTGACAGAACTAGTGGAATGAGTGAAGGTTCTGGAAATTCCTTCTGTAATAACTCATAGCATTTTCTACAAGACTGAGAAACCTCTGTGTTCTCCCACTGAAAACAGTGGCACATTCTGGAGATAGTCAGAGAGAAAGAGAAACCCCCACAGGGAGAGTCAGAAACTGAGATCTTCTCTGAGTCTGAATCAGAAAAACGAGGAAAAAAACCTGTATCTATACCTTCATCTTCTTGTCTATATTCAGAATCTTGAATCTCTTCAGGAAAATATACTATTCAGCAACAGCTCCTCGTGGTCCTGCAGAGTGGTCCTAGCAGCAGAGAACTGAGAAAAGCGACTGCTTTCCTGATTTAAGTATTTTTTGCTGTTTTTTACCTGAAATACCTTCTCTTGCTTACCTTGAACAAGCTTAAACTGTTTTTTTAACTGTTTGTTGCATTATATATTATTTGCACTTAAAGTTTCATTTAGTCGAAAATTGGTCGAAAGTTGTTTGTTTGTTTGTTAATTTAACTGTTGAGGCTGCCCACTAAAGTGTGCTAGCCTGTGTAACTGATTTTTTACTACTTCCTGTATTTCTGTGTGCTTTCTATCTCAAAAACAAACAAAAAAAAAACAATATCCTTGTTTTCCCGCCTCTCCTCGACTAGTTTAGACCAGTATACAGACTTTGCTGTATTCTGGGCTGTGGTGTAGTTCCTGTGGTGTCCATTGCCTTACTTGGATAGAAGGAAGTTTCTTTGCTCACCAGTGGGAGTGGGGAGCCTTGAGCAGCCTATCTGTCCCTGAAGGAGTGACCTCAGCACAAGAGCTTGTAGTAATTGGTTGTTTTGGACCATTTCTAGCTCTTTTGAAGTTCCCTGTTTAAAATCCGCCTCTGAGCATTTTTGCACGGTTGTGCGTGCAGCGCCGGTTAAACAAGGTTAAACTTTTCTGGCTCCGCCAAGTCTGCTCTTCAAATTTTCCCTCAAGAAAGCTCTACTCTTATAATAATCTAGTCTAATCACTTTACTATAAGCCTAGCACTTGTTCTCAAAATCTCGCTTCTAAGTAAGCACTCGCTAACTAAAGTAAGCACTACATCCACCTACCTTCCCTGTGAGTACCCACTTCCCTTAAAGGCACACTCCCTGTGAGTACCCACTTCCCTTAAAGGCACAGCACTCCCTTATAATATTTTAGCATGTCGAGTGGTAGATTGCTGGCATCCTCTCCAGTTCAGCTGGTTAATCTGGGAATCTTGAGACAATGCTACAATTGTCTCATGTACACAGACAATCCTCTCCTCCTCCCAACAAACACAAATACATGTGAGAGATGCAACTATATAGCCAAACTGGCAGCTGAACTCTCTCAACTCAGGACTGGCAAGACCAGACAGGAAGAGAAGGTAACCACACACACACCAAACCCAGTCCCACATAGACCTACCACAACTGCAAACCAAACACATAAAAACACAAAGACATACTCGGAGGCTCTAACAAAAAACTTACCAAAACAACAGAGGCTCCCAAAGCAGACCCCCAAAAATCCACCACCTCAAAACATAACACATGCATCACATACTTCAATAAATCAGTGTGTCAAACAATCACAGCCCTTAAGGCCAAACACCATGCCTGATACACTAGTAATAGGTGACTCTATAGTCAGACACACTGACGCTCTGCTTACCAGGCTGAACAAGGAGAGGGTAACGGTGAGCTGCTTATCGGGAGCTAGGATCCACCACATAACACAAGCACTCAGGTCACTCCAAAGCAAGTACAAATATGACTCCGTCATTGTTCATGTCGGCGTGAATGACCTGAGACATACCTCCCTGGACTACGTGAAAAGAGACATAGAGGAGCTCTCTGATTATGTAGCCCAGGCTGGTATGACTCTGACCCTGAGCAGCATCTTGCCCTCACCAAGAATGATGCCACAATACAAAGACAAGATGACCAGCTTTAATAACTGGCTCAAATACTGGTGCCATTCTAAAGGGATCCAATGTCTGTCTGCTTGGGATGACATGCTGGACAAGCCACGCTGCTTCGCAAGGGACAGCTTGCATCTGTCACCACTGGGCTTCTGGATATTGGCTAAGGCTCTTGCCTCCCCCATAGTGCCTTTTTTAGGCAAGGCTCAAAAGACAAACCCACCTCCTTAGAAAACAAAAATGGAAAAAAATTAAGGGTAATGCTGCTCAACGCCAGAAGTCTAAATCTCAAGATGCAGGCTCTCGAAGCACTCCTCAGTATGGAGGACATCGATGTCTGTGCAGTAACTGAAACCTGGTTCAAGGCTCATGAGAGCACCCCAGCACTACCAGGCTATACCTCGTATCATGCGTTTCAGCCCAAAACTCGGGCCAAACCAAAAAGGGAGGGGGAGTGTTCATATTCATCAAGGATACCCACACCTCCAGGTTAGTGGCAACACATGAAGCATCAGAGACCATCCAGGTGCAACTAACCGTAGGCAAAACTGCTATACAACTGGTAGCATGTTACAGACCACCCTCCCAATCTCAGGAACCCCACTCAGCCTTCCTGAAGACATTGGAGGATATGAATATCTCACCAAACACCATCATATTGGCAGACTTCAACTACCCTAACATAGACTGGGTGCATTATTCTAGCCCAAACACCCTAGCCCAAAGGTTCCTGGAATTCATAAATTCAAATGCAATGGAACAGCTAGTCACCTCTCCCACAAGGGGAGATAATATACTAGACCTGATCATCACAAAAATGGGGACAAAGTGCTCCACACCGGAAGTATACCCTTCACTAGTGAGGTCTGACCACAAACTAATCACCCTGGATATACATATCCCACCTCCACCCCCAACACAAAAGACTACAGTGAAAAACTTCTCAAAAGCCAACTTTACACTTCTTAAAACTGAGATGGTATCCTTTAAGCCCACTGGGACAGTGGAAACCACATCCCACAATGCAGAATCCTTCACAAATGCTTTCACGGACATCTCCAAGAATGCATGGATCATGCAATCCCAAATAAAACCAAGACCCTCTCCACCAAGGGCAGGCGTCCTGTCTGGTGGACCCCAGCCATAAACAAATTGTATAACAAAAGAAGGAAGCTACTGCACGACAGAGCAAAATCCCATAAAGAGAAGGCATCTCTGATCAGCACTAGTAGAAAGCTACGTTCTCTCATAAAAACATCCAAGGCCAACTTTGAGAGAAAAATCGCTATGGACACTAAAGATAACCACAAGGCCTTCTTCAGCTATGTTAGAAACCTGGGTGGAAACCCTCAGATATGTTCAGAGTTAGTTCACAATGACAAAAAGTACACTGAACCCACAGATATTGCCAACATTCTGGCAGACAGGTTCAGTGCAAATTTCTCCCCTCCCTCACCCCCAAAAGATGAAATACTTATCCCAGCTGACTGTAACCTCCCTGTCATCTCAGATGTCCAGGTGAGAACCGCCCTCAGCAAAGCTAAAAACACAGCATCAATGGGACCCGACGGTAACCCGGGTTGCGTGCTACGTGAACTCCAAGAGGAGCTAAACCCGCACATAAAAATGCTATTTAACCTTAGCCTTACTACAGGATATGTACCTGAAAACTGGCTTACAGCAACAGTAGTCCCACTCCAGAAAGGAGGCACCTCTACTGACCCTGGTAACTACCGCCCCATAAGCTTAACCAGCCTGGTCTGCAAAGCTATGGAAAGAATCATTATGGAACTAATGAACAGAGACATTGGGGACTTACAGGCACTTGATACCACCCAGTTCGGCTTTGTAAAAGGCAGATCCTGCCTTTTAAACCTGGTTGACTTTTTCGAAACAGTCACTAGAGCCATTGACGAGGGCAAAGCAGTCCATACAGCCTACCTGGACTTGGCTAAAGCTTTCGACACAATACCCCACTCTGGCATCATAGACAAGCTCAACAGCTTAAATGTAAATCCATATGTCACAAGATGGGTGGCAAACTGGCTAAAGGATAGAACCCATAAAGTCAGAATCGCTGGAGCCATGTCAGACTCAAAGCCAGTGACAAGTGGTGTCCCACAGGACTCTGTCCTGGGACCCCTCTTGTTCGGCATTTATTTCTCAGATGTGAAAGCAAACATGGGTGGGTTGTGGCTGACAAAGTTCGCAGATGACTGCAAACTAGGCGCCATATTTGATACACCAGCTGACACATACATCCTACAGAAAGGCCTCACTGATATGGAAACTGGTGCCGGAATCATGGCCTTAAACTAAATGCCAAAAAATGTATAGTCATCCCCTTTGGGAAAAACAAAGTGCCCACAAACTATCACATAGGCGGTAACCCACTGAGTACAGAAAAAGTAATCAGAGACCTGGGGACCCAAGTCGATAGTGACCTCTCATTTGACACCCACGTTGCCAAAGTGGTTAGAAAGACTTTCTACCTTGCCCACCTTATCATGAAGGGATTCACATCCAGATCAAAGGAGGTCATTGTGCCCCTGTACTCCTCCCTTATCAGGCCCATGATTGAGTACAATGCCCCATTTGATATGTACCTCACCCGGCACTTGCAACAGCTAGAGAGACCCCAAAAGTACCTCACCAAGAGGATCAAGGGTCTCCAACATATGTCATATGCTGCCAGACTAAAGAAACTCCAACTCTATTCAGTAGCATACCGCCTACTCAGAGGTAATCTGTGCCTGACGTACAAGGCCATGTCCAATCAGGAATTGATGGACATGCTCCACCTCAAAAAATCCAAATCCATCAGAACCACGAGAGCTAAAGATTTGAACCTCAGCACAAATATGAACAGGACATGCTGGAGGGACAGATTCATAACTCAGAGGCTTCCCATACTCTGGAACAGAATCCCAGTTTATGTTAGGCAGAGCCCCTCACTGACTCTCTTCAAGAGAAATCTTGACGAGTGGATGGCAGATCGTAGGTTTACCCCAGGGGTCATCTCTGTGTCACTACTAGACAGAGGCACAGTAAACTAATTCTATTATGTAAGGGGGTCTTCACTGTGTCACTACTAGACAGAGGCACAGTATTCTAAATCTATTCTGTACACTTTTGTACCATTACATGGGGTGGCGAAAGCCACATGACTATGGCTAGGCTTATAAATGCCCCAGGGCTGATAGCCTAGTACCAAACTATGAAACTATGAAAAGAGGTGTCTCTCTTTTACGGAAACTACCTTATAAGAACAATCAATAGCCTGAATTAAAACCTGAGTGAGATACAGCAAACTACTTATGTCTAAGGAAATTTGAGGAGTAGATACATATTTAGTTTTCTGTTTCTTTTTGACAGAAAACATTGGGCCATGCTATATTATTACTGACAGAATCAGCAGCAGATTCCCCAAAGATGGCAACAACATTCTGATTAAACAGGGAAACGTTCCCTGTTTCCTCTCTCAGGACCAACAAGAGTGGATCTCCTTTACCCACTGATGGGACCCCAACAGCCACAGAGGACATGCTAACCCCCAGTCTATAATGGCTGTAGGCACTACAACATAGGGTTCTAGGGTAAAAGATGAGAGGTCTGGGGAACAAGCTATGGCCACAGCAGAGTCACCCACCTGTGGTTGAGGCAAAGTGCTAGCCTGCTGTGGTGGCAAAGGTTGTTTGCTTAACTTTTTCTTTTTGTGGCTGGAAGAAGGAACAACCATGTTTGCTCCAGGTTGAAGCCAAAAATTAGGTTTCTTTCCTGTAGTAAACAAGTAGCAAGAATCAGTAAAAATATTCTTTAAAAGTCACTTTTTTCTCACAAAACACAGTAAAAAGCACTTTAAAATTCATTTTCAACTCCCAAAAGTAAAATAAACACAAATTCTCCACATAAAAAATGGTTTTCAATTACTTTAAACAGCTTTTAAAAACTGAACAGCAGAAAAGAAAAAGCCAGTACTCAGTTTTTCCAGTGTAGCCTTCTGGCAAAAGAATATTTTATTCTATGTCATCTGAGTAAAAAATTAGTCCAGTTTCGGCAAAAGCCTTCTTCAGCAACCACACCACAAAAAATCAAATGAAGACTATTAATTCACATGCATTTATATGCAATGTGATAGCGCCCTCTAGTCATAGCCGGCTTTAGGCATAGGCCAACTAGGTGGCCGCCTAGGGTGCCAGTCTAGCAGGGACACTTTTCTAGCATTTATTTGATGTAGTTAGACCAGGATGGGGGCACCAGGTAGTGTGGTAGGGGGGCACCGTGGAGCCCTTTTGCCTAGGGCACCAGTTGACCGCTGCTGCCTCTAGTGGATAAAAATATATTACAAAACTAAATAGCAAAAATATGCAACAAAATATTCAGATATCACAAAGTATGTGTACAGGAATCCAATGGTAAATATATAAATAATGATCCATTGCAAAAATCATTAGAAATTGGTCATTCAACCCAGGGAGAAGAGAGCTCCCAATTTGACAATCCACATTTTTTCTTTATTCGTTAATAATTCATGTAATACATGAACTTCATTGTTCTTAAACCTGATACGGCCAATGACCATGAAGCTAAAAATCCCTGTGGGATGTTTGAGTGTGTGTTTATATAAGGAACTCAAAACTTTTTTGTTTCTGATATCACTTAAATGTTCACCGACCCTTAATTTAAAGGGTCAGGAAGTCTGTCCCACATAAAATACCCGACAGCTACATTGGGCTAAATAAATAACCCAACTGGTACTGCAGTTAGCAAAAAAGGAAACATTATAGACATGTGGAGAATTATGAGAGGTAAAACTATCTGACTTGAGCACCCTCGGACAATATGAGCAGTGCCCACATGGATGACAACCCAGCAAAAGTTGCCCAGTTACTGTAGTTTGAGCGGGGGGATTAAGAAAATGATTGTGCACCCTTTTATAATGACTGAATAAGGATCCCAATGACTGCCCCTTCCGAAAGGAATAAGAACACAGATCCTTAATGTAATTGTTTAATGTGTTATCTGACTGTAACAAGTACCAATATCTTTGAATAATATTCATGAAACTCCTAACGTTTCTGCCATAAGTAGTGACCAATCTAGGCTCCTGAGGTTGGTTTGTACACTTAGGATGGTATGATAACAACTGTGACCTATCTTGTTGATTGGCAAACCGACTGGCCCTGGTAATGTCACCTGCTTGATATCCCCTGTTCTTAAATCTGGCTAATTCCTGTCGATGGTAGGCATATGTGGAGGAATCAGAGCAAATTCTCCTGATATGAATAAATTGCGATTTGGGGATATTCCTGATGACATGTTGTGGGTGGAAGCTTGTGGCATGAAGTAGGGTGTTGAACTGAAAAAACTTCCTAAATACCTCACTCTCCAAAGTGTCTGATTCAGTTCTCTTAATCGACACATCCAGGAAAGTGATTTTTGATCTATTATAAGTTAGCTTAAATTCAACACCCCACTTATTGGAATTCAAATATTCCAAACATTCAAACAGAAATGCCTCATCCGCTCTCTACACCAACCAACAGTCATCAGGATATCTCCTCCAAATATCTAATTCATTCATAAAGATATTATGGTTAGTATCATAAATCAATTGCTCCTCCATGTAAGCCATAAACAGGTCCGCATATATAGGGGCAAAAGAGGCCCCCATAGCAGTACCTTGGATCTGAATATTTTGTTGCATATAGTGAGACCAGCTATGTTATATGGGTTGGAGACAGTGGCATTGATAAAAAGGCAGGAGTTTGAGCTGGATGTGGCAGAATTAAAGATGTTAAGATTTGCACTGGGTGTGACGAGGGTGGACAGGATTAGGAATAAGTATATTAGAGGGTCAGCCCAGGTTGGAAGGTTTGGAGACAAAGCCAGAGAGGCATGATTACTTTGGTTTGGACATGCGCTGAGGAGGGATGCTGAGTATATTGGGAAAAAGATGCTAAGGATGAAGCTACCAGGTAACAGAAAAAGAGGAAGGCCTAAGATAAGGTTTATGGATGTGGTGAGAGAGGACATGCAGGTGGTTGGTGTGACAGAGCATGATGCTAGGATCCGCCACATAACACAAGCACTCAGGTCACTCCAAGGCAAGTACAAATATGACTCAGTCATTGTCCATGCTGGTGTGAATGACCTGAGACGTACCTCCCTGGACTACATGAAAAGAGACATAGAGGAGCTCTCTGGGCATGTAGCCCAGGCCGGTATGACCCTGACCTTGAGTAGCATCTTACCCTCACCAAGAATGATGCCACAGTATGAAGACAAGATTATCAATTTCAACAATTGGCTTAAGTATTGGTGTCATTCAAAGGGGATCCAATGCCTGTCAGCCTGGGATGACATGCTCGACAAGCCACGATGCTTCGCTAGGGACGGCTTGCACCTGTCACCCTGGGCTTTGGATATTGGCAAAGGCTCTTGCTACCCCATAGTGCCTTTTTAGGCAAGGCTCAAAAGACAAACCCACCTCCATAGGTATCACAAGGGATAAGAAACTAAGAGTAATGCTACTCAACGCCAGAAGTCTAAACCTCAAGATGCATGCACTCGAAACTCTCCTTAGCATGGAGAACATTGATATCTGTGCAGTAACAGAAACCTGGGTCAAGGCTCTGAGAGCACCCCAGCACTACCAGGTTATACCTCATACCATGCTTTTCGGCCCCAAAACTTGGACGAACCACAAAAGGAGGGAGTATCAATATTCATCAAAGATACCCACACCTCCAGGTTGGTGGCACAGCACGAAGCATCAGAGACTATCCATGTGCAACTAACAGTGGGTAAAACTGCCTTCCAGTTTATAGCCTGCTACAGACCACCCTCCCAAACCCAGGAACCCCACTCGGCCTTCCTGAGAACACTGGAAAATATGAAGGTCTCTCCAAACACCATTATATTGGGTGACTTCAACTACCCAACCATAGACTGGGAGCATTACTCTAGCTCCAACACCCTAGCCCAAAGGTTCCTAGAATTTATAAACTCAAATGCTATGGAACAACTTGTTACCACTCCCACAAGAGGAAAACATACTGGACCTGATCATCACCAACATGGGGACTCTATGCTCCAGACCAGAAGTGTATCCCTCACTGGTAAGATCAGACCATAAACTAATCTCACTGGATATTCACATCCCAACCCCACCCCATGCCCAGAAAACCACAATGAAAAACTTCTCTAAAGCAAATTTCACACTCCTCAAAACCGAGGTGGAATCCTTCAAAGCCCCAGGCCTCTGGATAATCTGGCCCAGACCACAAAATCCTTTATAAACGCATTCTATGAACACCTTCAGGAATGCATGGATCATCACAATCCCAAATAAAACCAAGACCCAATCCTCCAAAGGCAGGCGTCCTGTCTGGTGGACCCCAGCCATAAACAAACTATACAATAGAAGGAGGAAGCTACTACATGACAGAGCAAAATGCCAAAAAGGGAAGGCATCTCTGACCAGTATTAGCAAAAACTACGGGCACTCATAAAATCGTCTAAGGCCAGCTTGAGAGAAAAATTGCACAGGACACCAAGGATAATCACAAGGCTTTCTTTAGTTATGTTAGGAACCTGGGTGGGAATTTCCAGATATGCTCAGAATTAGTCCAAAATGACAAAAAATACACGAACCCACAGACATTGCCAACATCCTAGCTGACAGGTTCAGCAAACTTCTCCCGTCCCCACCAAAAGGGCTAATATCTATCCCAGCAGAGTGCTGCCCCCCTGACATCTCAGATGCTCAGGTAAGAGCTGCCCTCTCCAAAGCAAGAAACACGGCATCAATGGGACCAGACGGTGTCCCGGGCTGCGTTCTACATGAACTCCAAGAAGAGCTAAACCCAAACCTAAAACTACTGTTCAATCTCAGCCTTACTACAGGATATGTACCCAAAGAGTGGCGTACAGCAACAGTGGTCCCTCTCCACAAAGGTGGTGCCTCAATGGATCCTGGAAACTATCGCCCCGTAAGTCTCACTAGCTTGGTCTGCAAAGCTATGGAAAGGATCATCATGGACCTTATAAATAAAGATATTGGGGACCTACAGACACTGGATCCTACCCAGTTCGGCTTTGTTAAGGGCAGATCCTGCCTCTTAAACCTGGTCAATTTCTTTGAAACAGTCACCAAGGCCATTGACAAGGGTAAGGTGGTCCACAAAGCCTACCTGGACCTCATAAAAGCCTTGATACAATACCCCACTCGGGCATTATAGATAAGCTCACCAGCTTAAATATAAACCCCTATGTCACTAGATGGGTTGCAAACTGGCTCAAGGACAGAACCCACATGGTTAGAATAGCTGGAGCCATGTCAGACTCCAAACCAGTTACAAGTGGCGTCCCACAAGGCTCAGTCTTGGGACCTCTCTTGTTCGGTATATATTTCTCGGAGGTAAAGGCCAACATGGAAGGACTGTGGCTGACCAAGTTCGCAGATGACTGCAAACTGGGCACCATAATAGACTCTCCAGCTGACACAAGCATCCTCCAAAGGGGCCTCATAGAAACAGACAACTGGTGCCAGAGCCATGGCCTCAAGCTAAAGCCAAAAGTGTATAGTCATCCCCTTTGGCAAAAACAAAGTGCCCACAAATTACCACATAGGTGGTAATCCATTAAGTACAGAAGAAGTAATTAGGGACCTGGGGACCCAAGTTGATAGCAATCTCTCATCTGACAACCACGTGGCCAAAGTGGTTAGAAAAACATTTTATATAGCCCACCTAATCATGAAGGGATTCACATCTAGATCAGGGAGGTCATCGTGCCTCTTTACTCATCCCTCATCAGGCCCATAATTGAGTACAATGCCCCTTTGGGATGTACCTTACCAGACACCTGCAGCAACTGGAAAGACCCCAAAAGTACCTCACCAAGAGGATCAAGGGGTTCAAACAGATGCCGTATGCTGCCGGTTAAAGAAACTCCAGCTCTACTCAGTGGCATACCGCCTGCTCAGAGGCGATCTGTGCCTGACTTATAAAGCCATGTCCAACCCGAATTAATGGACATGCTGCACCTCAGAAAATCCAAATCCCATCGAGCTACGCTCGAGGGACTTAAACCTCAGCACTGAAATAAATAGGACATGCTGGAGGGACAGATTCATAACCCAGAGGCTCCCTTCACTCTGGAATAAAATCCCAGTCCAGGTTAGGCAAAGTCCCTCATTGACTCTCTTCAAGAGGAATCTTGATGAGTGGATGGGAGATCGTAGGTTTACCCCGGGTATCACTTCTGTGTCACTGTTAGACAGAAGCGCAGTATACTAACCTCGAAAAAGGGCATAGAAAAATTAATTTAAAATGGGTGGCGAAAGCCATGCACACTCTGGCTAGGCTTATAAATGCCCTAGGGCAGATAGCCTAGTATGAACCTATGAACCTATGCAGAGGACAGGAAGAAATGGAAACAGGTGATCTGCTGTGGCGACCCCTAACGGGAACAGCCGAAAGAAGATGATTATTTTTGCTATGTAGTTTTGTAATATATTTTTATCCACTAGAGGGTGCCATCACATTGCATATAAATACATGTGAATCAATAGTCTTCATTTGATTTTTTGTGGTGTGGTTGCTGAAGAAGGCTTTTGCCGAAACCGGTATGACCCCACTGGACTAATTTTTTACTCAGACTTCATGCAGTGGTGGTGCTGCGGTAGCGTTGTCGCCTCACAGTAAGACATTGTCCGGTTCGAATCTCAGTTAGAGCGTCTTCTGTGTGGAACCATGGGTGAATGGGCGTACCTTTGTTGAAGGTTGTGCGTCAGGGCCAGCAACTCAGCACGTAAAAATCTACTGCCAATCATTAGCGGACCGGAGTTCCGCTGTGGCGACCCCTAACTGGGAAAAAGCTGAAAGACACAACAACAACAACAACAACTTCATGGAATAAAATATTCTTTTGCCAGAAGGCTACACTGGAAAAACTGAGTGCTGGCTTTTTCTTTTCTGCTGTTCTGTTGATATGGTATAGCCATGCACCAGCCACACGTGCAGGTATTTTGTTTGCTGTTGGTACTTTTTGTTTCCTGCTGGTGGCGTTTCTGGTGTGGCCATCCTCCATTGGGAGCTCTGTGCATGTTTGTAGCATTTTCGCTTGGATTTATCTCTATTTTGGTACAGGAAGAATGGTAATGTGCACATGCACACACACTCACAAGCAGATACACACACACACACACACACACACACACACACACACACACACACACACACACACACACACACACACATTACAGTGCATCTTTCTAGAAAGTATACCTTATGAATGTTGTTGTTGTGTCTTTCGGCTTATCCCAGTTAGGGGTCGCCACAGCAGAACTCCGGTCTGCTAATGTTTGGTAGTGGATTTTTACGTGCCGAGTTACCAGCCCTGATGCACAACCTTCAATGAAGGCACACCCATTCACACATGCCTCCACACAGAAGACGCTCTAGCTGAGAATCGAATGTGACAACGTCTTGCTGTGAGGTGTATACCTTATTTGCTTGTGTCTTTTGGCTTTTCCCGGTTAGGGGTCGCCACAGCGGAACTCCGGTCCGCTAATGATTGGCAGTTGATTTTTATGTACTGGCTTGCCAGGCCTGACGGACAACCTTCAACGAAGGTACGCCCATTCATGCATGTCTCCACGCAGAAGACGCTCTAGCTGAGAATCGAACCAGACAGCGTCTTACTGTGAGGCGACAACGCTACCACAGCACCACCACCGCGGGTTTCTTATGAATACTACAAAAATCATGCAGTGGCAGACTTAAGCAATCAGGCATTCTGAAAAAAAAATCCATTTAACAAGTTCTATAAAATTAAACCATGACAAATATACTAGGAGTTGGTTTATTTTTTTTTTCATTTGAATTCTAACACATCCCACTGCATGAAATGCATATTTTTATAAGTATACACTGTGACATGTATAGCATACATCTGACTACATTTGTCTCTTTGTACTTGCATTTTTGCACCACTACATGCATTCTATACATGCAGTACTACTGCATTGTGTTTTGTCTCATAGTCTGTCCTGAAAGATGAGATAATCTGCACCTCAGCAGGTCATTACTGGTTGCCAAACAAACAAATAAATGATAGGGGCTGCTCTTTTTCCTTAAAAATGTAATAAACTTTAAACCGCTGAAGTACAAAAATGAGCTTGGAGGACATAAAACCTGTTCAAACTAGTGTAAGTGCAAATGATCTTTAGTCAGTGCAGTACAGCCTGAGGTTACGTTTGATCCCTGTATGTGGTTTTTCATGTCTTATGTAAAATGTGGCAAAACAGTGCACAGTGCATTGTCATAGCACAATTCTGGTCTAGAAAAACTAATTTTCTGTTGCTGATTCTGTCAAGCAAACATAAATAATTCTGTAGATCTGCTCTTCACTACAGCTTACTGCTATAATGTCGTTAGAAATGAAGATCTTCAAGTCTCCATTTGCGAAAGCAACTCTAGTGTTTTGCACCTTCCTAGCTTTGTGAAACACAATCACAGCACACAGTAATGCTTCCACATACAGTACATTAACATTTTTTTTTCTGATTAGTGCAGCTTTACTGAGTAGTATAATAACTAAATCAAATTCACTGTCACAACACTTTGATAAATAATATTTCTATCTACTAGTTTTATGCCATTTTCTATAGATACCTTGCACTTTATGAACACCAGCAAGGTAAATCATGAAAGTCTCCTTCATCTGATTAGCTTAAAATGTAATGATCTCTGACACTGACAGCTGATAATTTTAGATTCTGATATGCAGGCTGATTTCTTTACCTTAGTATTTACTGATTACTTTTATTTAAGCAGTTGCTGCTTTAGTGAGTCATTTATTTAACATTGGCTGATTACTTTTATTTAAGGTTGTTGCTTTAGAGGGTCATTTATCTAACACCAGCTGAACTACAAATACTGAAAGTCAGGTTGTGCAATAGCTTGTTAGTTCTTCAAAAGAGTCTCTGATCAAAGGTCAGAAATCTCCACTTACGCAAGAAGTTTTAACTCCCTGTGGTAAGCTTTTTTTGTCCAAAATTGCCTAGCTAACTTGGTGCAACTTCAGCGAAAGCTAAGAATCATTTCCAGAGAGCTAGTAACAGAAGTATTCGAATGATGCACCACCACACGTTACTGACTGCAGAGTATAGTAGTAACAAAGATATGTGAAACTAATTCCAGTACAGAGAAATGGCAAATATATATATATATATATATATTTTTTTTTTTTTTTGGGGGGGGGGGCTGTCACTATGCCTTACCTCATATGGTTCTACTGTCATGTTTAACAGATGCCTGTGTGAAATTATGTAATTATTAAATTAATAATTATTATTATGAAATTATGTAATTGTTCTAGGAAATTCCACATTGATGAGAGCAGTTTTGTTGCATAGGGCAACTAATTGAAAATGATCCATTTAAAGAGGAGCATGCTACAGATTTTTGGAGAAGGGCTGTACTCCCTACTCACTATGTTGGAGGCTTTGCTGCCAAGCCCCTTTTATCAAATATACCAACTCCAAATTCGCACCAATTTGGAGAAAGTGCTTGGAGCAATTTCAATGACTTCTACTCAGTGAAAATTTTCTGAGTCTAAGGGATCATTGCCCATTTTTCTTTTCATCTTGTTCTTACCACAGTGGAAAACAATTTGAAAATTTTCAGGTATACTAATTTGCCAATAAAATAATGATATCTTAAGAAATTGAAAAACATTAAAAAGCAGGAAAATTAAACATAATTTGTAGATATATACAAACATCTATGCTACAGTTAACTACACTGAGATATCTACTTTTTGTGATAAATTTGGGGTGAAGAATAACATTTCCTGCAGGCAAACAGATTATGTCTTAATTCTTTAACTTGCAAAAAAATGCCATGTAATCTGTTGTATGTAATAAAATTAGGCTGCACATATTGTTAATATGGATTCATCACTTGTTTAGTTCTTCACCATCAGACTATGTCCCATGATTATCCCTGCTTCCTGTCCCCTGTTTTCTGCTCCAGAATGTGCATTTCCAGTTATATTTCCTTATTGTTCATGTCCCCCAGTTTCTCTAATTAGGGTTACCACATGCCTGTCTCTATCTATATATGTTTTTTTTGGATTCGTATCACTTCACTGAAAGACCATTTCACTGACATCAACTTCACTAAGAACAAATCACCTAAACTTCATTTCACTGAAAGTTCATTTCACCTAAAACTCATTTCACTAACAAGTAGTACTCCAAGGCAAGTCACAGGTATATGTCCTTTTCCCTACTGTAGTGCGATCCTGGTGTTAGTATATATAATTGGGGGTGTAGGGGCACAGCCCCCACATTGGGGGGGGTCACTTAATTTGGTTTTCTATTGTCTGGTTTTGTCTTACATTATTTGGTAAAACCCAACTATGTGGGGAGCTAAGCCCCCCACACTCCCCAATGTGGGGGGCTGTGCTCCCCACACACCCTCAACTATATATACTAACACCAGGATCACACTACAGTGGGGAAAAGGACATATACCTTTAGCTTGCCTTAGAGTACTACTTGTCAGTGAAATGAGTTTTAGGTGAAATGAACTTTACGTGATTTGGTCTCAGTGAAATGGGTGTCAGTGAAATGGTCTTTCAGTGAAGTGATACAAATCTGTTTTTTACATTACAGTCCCTATTTCAAAGACTATTTCCTGAAAAAAATAGCAAATGTCCTCTGATTTTTTTTTTTAAGAGATTTTTGTTTTTTACTTTTTCTGCATTATTGCAAACATTTTGTTTGTCTCTGAAACACTTCAACGGGATACAAAACAACAGAAATGGTTAACATTCAAAAAGATTAAGCTTTTATCTTAACAATTAAGTGAAATCTAGTCATCTGCTTTGTCTGTGAAGATGGTTTATCCTCCAAAATTGCATGCTTATGTCAAAAATGTTCCGCAGTGAGCCTCTGAAAATGAAGACAGCCTGACTGTTCCATTTTGGTAGCTCACTGGTGTAATGACTCTTTTCATCCTTGACCCAGGCACAGTGGCAAAAAGGCAATAAAAAAGATAATGCCAACACTAGTTACAAAGTAACAAAGCAAAAATGGAAAAATACAATATACAAATGTAATGCAAATGATAGCCATACAAATCTTCTTCTTCTTTCAGCTTTTCCCAGTTAGGGGTCGCCACAGTGGATCACTGTCCACTCATGATTGGCAGTGAAGTTTTATGGTGTCGAGTTGCCAGCCCGGCTCCCAACCTTCCACAGAAGGCACACACATGCACGCACTCACCTAGGGCCAATTTAGTGTGTCCAATCCACCTACAACATGTCTTTGGGAGGAAACCGGAGCACCTGGAGGAAACCCACGCTTCCACAGGGAGGACATGCAGACTCCACACAGAAGGCACCCCAGCTGAGGATCAAACTGGAGAACCTCTTGCTGTGAGGCAGCAATGCTAACCGCTGCACCACCATGGCCGCCCAAATGATAGCCATACAAATAATGCAACAAAACAAAAGTGGAGAAATACACAGATAAGGCAGACAATAGTCATATATACAAAGCAGCAATAAACAGAAATTATTTTGCACAGGGAAGAAGAAAGTGACAGTACAAATGGGTTACCTGCCAGCAAGGGTGTCCGCAGGCAGGTGCAAGGCACTTGCACCCCTCTGGATTTTGACTTAAGTTATCTGTGATTTGTTGAAATCTGAAAATGTACTGGCAATACCGTATATGTTTCCATTTCACAAAAACACCTAAAACCAAGTGCACTGCAAATGGCCTAGAATAAACAGCAATTTACACACGGGAAAATAATCAGCACTTATATTCCATGAGTAGATCGCTGTTTTTTTCCAGGCCATTTCCAGCAAGTTCTTGTATTTTTTCATTTCAACATGCATTTTTTTGTGTGTGAAAACTGCATTCAGAGGAGATGTATTGGAGGTTGCAGTCGCATGACCCTGTTGACGAGCCTAAATTCCTCCTCAAATTGCATCTTCGACCGTTAACAGTTGCAGACCGACTGCGGTAGAGTTTTGATGTGGGCAGCAGATGGAATCCTATCCAGAAGATTTCTGTGACAAAAAAAGTGTAAGAGTGAGAGTGTTCTGACTCCTGACTCATGTGGTGTGACTGGTGTATAGTGCAGCAGCACCACGTAGTTTTGTAGAAGAACTGAACAGGTAGGTTGATCTGGAGTCAGAGACAACAAGAAAGAAGAGCTGAGGTAATTTTTGTTTTACACTGAATGGCAGTTTCCAGCTTGGAGCCAAAACGTGAAAAGCGATGCACTTGAGACTGAGAGTGTCCAGTAGTTTGCCCTAGTGGGTTAGTGCCCTCCCCATTCTCATTCTCATCCCGATGCCCATACTGCTGTAGGTGCAGACAGTTCCTGAGGCTATCAGATTCTCCGTCGCATCCATGATGTGATGCCATGCCCGAGTGCCCATACTAGTTAAGTTCAACTTGTCATGTGGCCTACTTTTGGCCTTACACAGTCTTTTATTTCTGAAGATGTGTATTAATGCACATTGGTCTTATTCCATCAATGCCTCGGATTAATAGTATTAATATTTTAAGTGTCCCTGATTATTTCTGGATTTGTTCCTGGTTCTGTTGACATTTGTCTCAGATTCATTGAGAGCTATGAGTGCATACATAATGCTGTACTTAAATACAATTATTTGCCAGTCAGGTTCTGTGGTGCGCTACACACAAGCAGAGGGACACTCCTATTAGTACATGCTTTGCCACCACTTTCAGCAATGATCACTGTTCATTTTAAGTACAAGGAGTGCAAGGTATCATTTTAAAGACCCTTGGCATAGCAAACTCCGAATTTCGGGTGGACATGCTTCTGGGGTGATAATATAATGTATACATTTGCAGAAAGCAAAATTGCTACTTTCATAGCTCTGCCTTTTATCTCCAGAATCAGGATCAAACCCAGAAATAATCATGGACAGTTTTTTTCTTAAATATTAGTACTGCTACCATCAGAAGCCCGCTTTTTAAAATCTATTAACTTGAGAAGTGGACAGGATAAGAGAAATGGAATTAACTTGCATCTATTCCTACAATTATTGTCATTATCATCCAGTTATAGCCATTGTCATCTCCCAGGCCCCTGCTTACACTTACCAAGGGTATCAGAACTTGTCATAGATTTGGGATGCATGGCTAGGCTTAAAAAGGCCCTTGTAGTCATTATCCTAGTAAACACCTATGAACCTATGAACCTATTATTAAGTGTAAGTCATTAACTTTTTTCTTCCAAAATTGACAGTTTTAAAGGGGGTTATGATAAAGGGCAAATTTTTTGCCAAATCAGAGATAATTTTAAGGTATGGGTAGTCTTCGAATCCAGAGTTCCCTAGTCCCAAACAATAGTCGACAGGGGCATGTCTGGCTGTCTGCATAAAATGTTAATTTTTCAGTTTAATCTGTAATACAGATAGCTACATATGCGTTAAGCCACTAAAACCATATATCATGTTTTTGACTCCCAGACATTTGTATTTTCGGTGTTTTTGTTCTTGAAAGTTGGAGCTGAAATAAGAACAAGTTCCGGTGGAGACTAGAGCCATAATTTTCAACATATTCATAAATGACCGGCTGACCAGATCAGTCTAAGCAACTAGGAGGCATTTTTTCTGACCTATTGACTTGCAAACACTTATATAGCTTATCTTTCAAGCTTATTTTGATTTTTTCCATATTCCAGTTATGAATATTTCACCTCCATGCATATTGCATATTTATTTGTATTTTTTAAACGTGATTTACACTAAATGTATTACTGCCAGCTGCCAAGTTATGTAACGTAAAAGCCTTGCAAATAGTTTATCCCAATTTTTTTTTTTTTTTTGTGGGGACGTATTTAATTGTTTAACCTTTAGCCTTTCAGTTTTATTAATACAGTACCTTATATATTTAAGGAATGCCAATGTATTATAGCAATTATGAATTGTATTTCATTTATCAATATTGCTTTAACAGTAGAGAGTGTGTTAGAACTGGGCTGCACTTTTCAGAAATATTTTTTTTTATTGGGCTGAATATGGAAACCAGCAATTTAGAGCGCATTAGCAATGAAGGAAGACCTCATGGGCAGCTAATCTGTATGTCTCATAGCTATGGTGGTGGTGGTGGTGCTGTTGTCTGTGTTTATGTGTGTGTGCATGAGAGCGATCGAAAAAGGAAAAAGTTGTGTGTGTTTATGTTGCTGTCTGCCTGCGTGTGTATGAATGAAAGTATGCATAAAAGCAGAAGACTGTGTGTGTGTGTGTGTGTGTGTGTGTGTGTGTGTGTGTGTGTGTGTGTGTGTGTGTGTGTGTGTGTATAAGAGGAAGGTAGCATACCCCTCAGCTATCTAGGTCTTTGCAGAATGTCCAGATTTTTGCCCCATATTCCTCCTAAAAAGGATTGAAGTTGCTTAATAGTGACAAACATTTGGAGTTTTAGACATCATATCCTTTAGAAAAATACATACTAACATAAATCCTGTTATTCTATCAATTTTATAAGTTCATATGAACAATGTTTATAATCTGTCCCTATTTATTTTAGGCTTTGTTCAGATTTCTTGACTAAGAGTTTGAGGTGTGTGTGTGTGTGTGTGTGTGTGTGTGTGTGTGTGTGTGTGTGTGTGTGTGTGTGTGTGTGTGTGTGTGTGTGTGTGTGTGTGTGTGTGTGTGTGTGTGTGTGTGTGTGTGAGGGACAGAGTGAAATGCCCTAGTTAGAGTTAGCAGGTGGAATTTATTTTCAAGTGCATTTTCAAAGAATTGTGAGTTTTAAGGGAAGAGAAGTTTACTGCTGATCATGCTAAGTCTGCTTAAAATGTGCAACTGTTTGGTTTAGCAAATGGTATCGTTATTGTAATATAGCATTTTAAAGCAGTGTTAGTAGCACAGCAGGTAGCATACTTGCATCTTGATACAGAGGGTTGTAGGTTCTATTCCCACAGCATCTACATTCCAATTTTAATGGAGTGGGGTACTGCAGTCCTTAGTATGCCTGCCTTTGGATGAGACGCCTAGTAACTATTAACCTGTTTTTCAGCTTGCCACCCATTCCCTGTTGTAATATACCAGCTTACCATTTCTTTTAATGTAACATAGGCAATTTATTCTTCAAGGGCAACAGGCACTGAATTTGTAAATGAAACACTGAAATATAAAGCTGTTTTCTAGCAACAACCTCTTCATTAGTCTCAGATCTCTTTAATGTGGAATTATTCAGGTGACTTTTACTTCTGCAGTGATAGTGCATATTGACTGATATTGGTGGATTGTAATGACAGAAGTTTGAGTGGCCTTTTATGGTTGAAATGTTCTGAATTGAGCAGTTTGTCATTACTAGTTCATATGTTTTGTTCCATTGCTTAGTAGAAAAATGTTCAAAACTATAAATTTAAAACACACTCTAACAAGTGGTGCTGTATTATACAAGGGATGTAATTCAATTATTATATATATTATAATTAATACTATATGGAAGGTGAATCAAAGAACTTTTGAATGGTCCTAAAAATGTGTAAAAATGTGTGCAAGGGGGCCTATGGTTTGAAAACAGCCCAAAAGTAAACTTAACCCACCACTGGCCAGATGCATTTTTTTTAATGTGGGTTTCAATGTTGTTTCAGTGAATGTGAGTTTCAAAGGCAAATAAGTTTTAATGCTAAGTCTGTTTTCATTGTAAGACTATTGCTTGTTTAGCAAATGTATGTCAGTGTTTGTGCTATAAAATTTGAAACAAAAGGTTTAAATTAAATCCAAATATCTGTAGTCATTGTAGAAGTAAAGTATAAATCAGCATGCACACTGAGAGTTTGTCTGTTTTATTTATTTATTTATTTATTCATTCATTAATTTATTGGCATTTGTTTACCGGGAAAGTCCACTGGGCCAAGATAGCCCATTTTCAGTGGATGCCCGGGGAGAAAAGCTCCAGCACAGAAATTGATACATATTACAACAAATTTAAAGAAAATCACAATAAAAGAATACAAAAATTGGGTTAATGCTTAAACCAATAAACAATATAATATAGATTTTTACTTGAAGGAGTCTACAGACAATAATAAAAATACATATGAATTATATTAAAATCAGGAAATATAAAGAAACAGGAAAGGGAGGGAATAAGAAATGGGGTAATAGGAGTATCAGGAAGGAGCTAGTCATAGACAGACATGGAATGAGAAACTGAGTAGATTTGGGGGTAGTGTAGAATAGGGAATGGAGCAAAGAGGGGGAAGAAGTATTAGAGAAGGAAGGGAGACGGGAGATTAAAGGAGCCAATGATAAGAGGGGGGACAGATAGTAGGAAAGAAGGGGAGGAGAGTGTGGCAGATAGAGAAGTAGAAAGAAGAAAGGGAGGTAAGGGAAGGGAAATGGAGCTAGGGAAGAGGAGAAGGAAGTTAAGGTGTAGGGTTTTGTGGGAAGAGGTTAGATGATGGCAGTTTGTGTAACACCACTGTTTTGAACAGTGTTTATGGCAACTGAGGAGAAATAGCCAAGTAATGGGACATTGGAATGGCTGCGTGTGTTGGGCAGGCCTGCTTGGTGGGGGGCTGTGTGTGTGGGGGGTCTGGGTTTGTAACCCCCTGCAAAAAAATCCTGTGGGCTTCCCTGCCTGACAGAAGTTGCTTCATTTGTATGGCAAATTAAGAACAATGATATTTAGTAATATGATATTTATATAAACAAATTGTAAGAGAAATTCATGTTGCACATTTAATGCTTCTATATAAAAATACAAAGTGGAAGCAGCAGTGCTAAATTACTGCAACAAGTGCCAAACTACTATAATAAGTAATGTGTGTGTGTGTGTGTGTGTGTGTGTGTGTGTGTGTGTGTGTGTGTGTGTGTGTGTGTGTGTGTGTGTGTGTGTGTGTGTGTGTGTGTATGTATGTGTATTTTATTGCATGGTCAACATTTTGAATGTCGATCATATGGTCTCGGCCATACGGTCTTCGACATTCTGAAATGTTGACCATGTGTAGCAGACCCATAGAGAGAGAGAGAGAGATTGATATGTTTGTTGCATGTGTGTGTGTGTGTGTCTGTGTGTGTGTGTATATATGGGTCTACCCGACATTACAGAAATGTCAGTAGACCGACTTTCAAATCACCAAGAAACCAAACATCACAAACATTTTAATTTGAAATGCTATGTTTTTGCGGGGGGGGGTTGTGCCCCACCTGCATCCCCATGGGGGGCTGCACACCCCCACACCCCCTGAAAATTAAATATATCAACTCCGAGATCGCAATAAAGAGTGGATGTGAGCGGATTTTCTGTTCTACTCAGCTCTAAAACATTTCCCATTGCTAGATACATTGACAGTAAATTAAAAAATATTTTGAAGGACTGCCCTTGGATACTTAAAGACTCCTGGGATTTTCTATCTAAAATCAAGAAAGATATGTGTACTGATAATCTGATCTCTATCACAATTAATGTTCGGAACTTATTCTCTATCATACCCCATGACACAGGTATTGATTGGTTTTACCAATATCTTTGCCAGTACACTACCCTAAATCATATCACCATCTTAACAATTAGAACACTTATGGAACTAGTGTTAGATACCAACATTATTACCTTCCAACAGCAGTTATTTAAACAAGTTAAATTGGGGGCAGCCTATGCCCCCGTCTTTAGAACACTTATGGAACTAGTGTTAGATACCAACATTATTACCTTCAAACAGCAGTTATTTAAACAAGTTAAGGGGGTAGCAATAAGCAGCCTGTGCACCCATCTTTGCGGACATAGTACTGGCATTTTGGGAAAAAGATATTATTTTTAATTGTCCTTACGCTAACTCATGGACATTTTACGGTCTTTACCTGGATGATATCATCATTTTGTGGAACAGTGATATGACAGAACTAGAAGGCTTTCTTGAATTCCTGAACACCAGCACAGATTTTCTTGAATTTACACATTCTGTTAGTGTTACAGATGTGAATTACTTAGACATTACCATCAAGAAAGATGTGATCAATAAACATTTCACCTCCACTATTTTCCGCAAGCCCACCTACTCTAATAGCCTCCTACATTTTGATAGTTACCACCCCTGCACCAAAAGAAGGCTTTAGTAAAAGGAAAGGGGGGTACAGCTTGCCAGGATGATATCTGAATATGATCAATTTATAGAGCAAATTGAGACCCTTAAAGGGATGATACTACATAGAGGTTATCCAGTTAATTATTTAAACAACATCCTTCAGGAGGTAATAAATAAGAGAGCTAGTGACTATTTTTTCCCCTTCTTGGTACAGGGGAAGGGTTATCCAACAAGGAAAATCAACAGACTAAGACTTTCCATAAAAAATCTGCTATTTTCAAGTTTAATCAGCATTTTTACAGCATCAGGAATATTATTGAACATAACTGGAACATTTTTAGAATTGCTGCAGAACAGGCACAGTTGTTAGGCCCTGTTCCCAACATTGTATATAAAAAGGAATGTAGCATCAAAAATATGTTGGAAAGGCAGAAATGTGATCCTGATATAGGGGCAGGGATGGTTAAATGGGGTCTATATTAGAACATCGAAGTTTCAAAACTTTCAATGTTCTAATATCGAACCCTATTCAGTGAAAGCTGAAAACATCGAACATACAGAACAGCAACTTTTTTCATAGGGAAAAATTTGCTGTTCCAAAGCACAAACACACAACACAAGCACACCAAACAAACAGCAATCCACACACATACACCTAAAATCTTACACCTAACCCTACACTAAACTATACACACACCACTAACTATCCACCTAATCCACTTACCTTAACCCAAACCCTAACCCTAAGGTCCATCACTATCGCACACTCACCTCACCCACGTCCTAACCCTAACTCACCTACCCCACCCTAACCCTCATGTCCACACAATCGCACACTTACCTGACCCATGCCCTAACCCTAACTCACCTAACCCGCCCTAAACCTCATGTCCACACAATCGCACACATACCTAACCCACACCCTAACCCTAACTCTAACTCACCTAACTCGCCCTAACCCTCACGTCCACACAATCGCAATTATCGCACACATACCTAACCCGCACCCTAAACCTAACTAACCTAACCCTCACTCAATCGCACACTTACCTGAACCCAACCCGTAACTTTCCACCACAGTGCTGAAAATACCGAAGCAACAGAAACGGGCAACCAAATTCTTTCCCTAGGAAAGAATTAGGTTTTCTGATGCTTCAATATTTTCAGCTTTTGCTGAATAGGGTTCGGTATTAGAACATTTGAAGTTTTGAAACTTTGATGTCCTAATACAGACCTGGTTAAATGCTGCTATTGCCTACAATCCCAATATATCACTGAAGCCAAGGAAATTTGTATTCCCAATTATGGGAGACACACTATACGAGGGAAAGTCTCTTGCAGCAGTAAAGGAGTAGTGTACCTCACCCTATGTACCCAATGTCCGAGTTTTTACATTGGTAAAATTAAAAATGCATTTAGAAGTAGAATGTACCAACACTACTATGACATCAGTAGGAAAGATGTTAAAAATGCATTAGCAGGACATATAGTAACCAATGAAGGACATGGGTTCAGATGCATTATTACTGAGCAAGTTAGGATGGGTGAAAGAGGTGAGCCACTCAACGATTACCTAGAAATGGCTGAGCTTAGATTTATGTAAGATGTTTGAATCAAACAGTGTTCTTCTGGCTGACCAAATGTACATGTTTTTTAAAAAAGAATTCTGAATGTAGGTTATGCCAATCAGATGACCTAGATGTGATGCCATTGTGTGTCAGAGCTGAAGCGGATAGAATCTCCACAGCAGCTGTTTTGTTTACTTTTTAAAGTCTGATATGAGAGTGTAGAATTCTCATAACAGCTTTCTGTGACTTTTAAAAACTTCTGCTATAAAAGTAGGTTCTGGGTCAGTTAAAAAGGTAGTAGTTGCTGTAGTTGTTCAGTATTCAGTTGTTGTTCTCCAGATCAGTAGTTATCACTTAGAGTTTTCCAGAGCTGTTCAGCAATAATAGTAGGACTTGTTATTCTAGTCACTGAGGACCAAACAACAACCTGAAGAGTGGGCATAAATTCTTATCTTGCCTGGCAGAAGTAAAAGTATCATCTTGCCTTGCTGAGTTAATTAGATTAGACAGGGACACTTAATCTTTAGATAGTTACGGAACAATAGTTAGATAGTTAGAGTTTTTCTACAATCAGTGTGAAACCTATCCTACAGTGTTATTTTCATAATTCCTGTGTGGGAAACTCTGTGGTTTATTAGAATCAGTTATTCAGTGTATACAAGTTTTAAATCATTTTATTTATTATTAGATATTTTAATACCTTCTGTTGTGGCTGGTTATTTAGAAAGTACTTTTAGTAACTTGAGAGTGTTTATGCTTATTGTTATAACACCAGGGCTACTCCAAAAAGCCTTACTGATTGGGTTACATGCTAGCTACCATTTATATCAATATTTATTTTACTTGATATAACTGAAAATCCCTTTTGAAGGGTATTGTGGTATTTGGTTAGTGGTAGCCATTACCTTGTATTTTGGGAAAGAGGACATAGCAGTAAATCTGCATCAGTCTTTCCCAAGAGTGTTTGTATGTATGAATATCAAATATTTAAGAGTGAGTGTGTCAAATACCTAAAAAATGGGACACGGTGCTCTGCAGTGGTTAGTGTGAAGACTCATTTGGAGACCTGGAGTAAAGCATATAGTCCATTCACAGGTTTGGTGCCTGTACATACAGTAATGCTCCTTTACCAGAGACAGTGGTGAGGACTGAGACTCCTTAGTTACTGCCTCATGTTTAAATGGGGTCGGCAGCACTCATAACAATGCATTCTAGCATTTTGGTATTTGCCACTACTCCCTCATCCTACACAGCGACATTCAGCTTGGGTGGAGCTCTTTAACTCCATGATATTTTCTCTCCTCTTTCTACTCTAGGAGTCCTTCTTCAAACAAACTATCTCCAATTTCTCTCTCATCAAGTATATATAATTGTGTCCTTTTTCATGTTGTACTTCGACAGCTGCTTATCTGACTAGCTGATCTTTGTGCATGATGCATTGTATCATGTCAGTGGCCAAGTCCCCCATACTTAAAATAATGTCTAGGTGTTATGAATCAGCAGACTGATCTTTCCTTTGAAGCTTCCAGTGTGATGTCAGACACAAAGTATCAGTTCGTACTGCCAGTGTATTGGCAATGCTGTAGCATCCCACTAGCAGTTTTCTTATTTTATAGCTATTCCCAGCCTCTGCATTGTGCTTCCAATCCTTGAATCAAATCACTATCAATATAAGGTTAGGTCCTATTTCTATACTAATATTTTTAACAAAATTCCTGTAAAGTGCATTGCTGAAGGCCTTACTGATGTTCAGATGTGTTATACCCATTGTGTTTCCCTGTCAGTTTTGGGAGCGACTAAGTCATAACCTAGGATCACATCAGAATGGAGCACATCAGATGCTGTTTTCTTGTATGTTAGACAGCTGACACTCTGGAATTCCTTGAACTTACTGTACAGAGCACTCTGTATCAGCTTTCTTGAGATGGATGTAAAATGACCAGTATGTAGTTACCCGGTTCCTTTCTGGATATCCCTTTCTACAAGAGGATGCCTACTGCCATTCTACAGTGCTCTAATACCACTACAGTCCTCATAGAGTTATGATATAATTATGATAATGATCAATGAAGAATGGGACTTTCCAAGATGGCTACACACTGATTAACAGCTTAACTTCAGCTCTCCCCATGTGAAAAAAAAGAAATTGAAAGGCAAGGGCCAGGAACTTTTTAGTAAATTCAGTTACTAGTTAGCCTGGATGCCAACAAAAAAGAAACCAAGAGAGCCTGAAAGAAAATCAATTAGCAAATGTGAATAGAAAACATTGACTGGGAAGAATCTTGCAGCTGTTCAGCAAAAAAGCAGTTCAAACTCCTGCTTTGGTGCAAGACATGGTTTAAAGTAATCTAGAGGTAAAAATAAGTCAAACATGCTCAGAGCTGATTAAAATAAATAAAACACTGAAGGAGTATATCAATTCAAATAATAAAAGGCTGGAAAAATGGAAGAAGCTTTATACAGATATTCAGAAGAGCTGATCTTCTTCTTCTTTTGGCTTTTCCTGGCTAGGGGTCATCACAGCGGAATAACAGTCTGCAGAACAATTGGCAGTGGAGTCTTTATGGTGTCGAGTTGCCAGCCCGGCACCCAACCTTCCACAGAAGGCACATACATGCATACACTCACACCTAAGGCCAATTTAGAGTGTCCAATCCACCTACAGCATGTCTTTGGGATGTGGGAAGAAACCGGAGAACACGGAGGAAACCCACATGACTGTAGGGAGGACATGCAGACTCCACACAGAAGGCACCCCAGTAGACAATCAAACCGGAGAACCTCTTGCTGTGAAGCGGCAATGCTAACCACTGCACCACTGTGGCCACCCATTCGGAAGAGCTGATAAATCTCTAAAAATCAGAAGTTGAAATGAAGAAAAGGCTGGCTGAGTATGAGACTGTTCAAGAAGAGATGTTTCAAAAATGTTAGAATTAGAGGGCAGAGCATGTAGAGAAAATCTGAGATTTTCTGCTGTACTAGAGTAACTAGATGGAACTGACTGCATTAATTGTATGACTGCACAAATAAGCAATTGAACTGGTATTCTATAGCAGGAATTGTTAATGAAAAGAGCACACCATGTGTATCCTCCAAACTTGGCCATGAGAAAGCAGCCACAGCCTGTATTAGTAAGTAGACTCCAAAGAATTTTTCCTCAGGTGGATAGCAAATGTTGGAGGTGTGACAGGCAAGAAAGAGGTGGCTGGGAACATATTTTTTGAGAGTGTAATGAGCTGGCAGACTTTAGGGATTCCCTGCAGACTGCTCTGTCAGAGATGCTGGGTGAGTGGATTAGATTAACTGGGGAGATGATTTTTTTGAGCTATGATACAGAATCAGAATTACCTAGATATAATACAGCCTTGCTGAGTCTAATTATGGTGGCTGCCAAAAAAAGCAATTACTACAAAATAGAAATCAACATCTAGACAAACTTTACTAGAAGTAGTGAATATAGTAACAGAAATAAAACAACTGAAAATGGGGGCTTTAGAAAAGGGAAGGAACAAACTACATAGGAAAAAATGAGAATTCTGGGAACAATATACGCAGAGAAGGAACAAGGTTTAAGAGGCAGGATTTAAATGAGTCATATAATGCTTAATTGACAATGACTGGATAGATTATAAGCGATGTATAATGTTTACAACCACAGTTATTTCAATTGTGTCTGTGATGCATAATGTTTGCAGCTAAAGTGGTGTCAATGTGGTTTGTTTTTCATTTATATAAATATAAGATTGCCTATGTCATAAGTGATAATTTAATAAAGATGCTTACGCAGTGGTACAGCAGTAGCGTTGTTGCCTCACAGCAAGAGGTTCTCCTGTTTGATTCACGGCTGGAGTGCCTTCTGTGTGGAGTCTGCATGTCCTTCCCACGGTCGAGTGGCCTCTGAAAAGACAAGCATGAATGGGCGTGCCTTCGCTGAAGGTTGGGCGTCGGGCTGGCAACTTGGCACCATAAAAAATCTACTCCCAATCATTAGCGGACCGGAGTTCCACTGTGGTGACCCCTAACCGGGAAAAGCCAAAAAGACAAACAACAAACAACAACATTAAAAAAAAAGACCTGTATTAGTAAAGATGCAAACATCAGCAGAAAGAGTTGATCCTGACAAAACTGAGGCAAAGGGGCAAAGTATTAAAAGTTTGTGACCGTAGAATGTTTGTTAGAAATTATTATTCACTTTACACCAGGCAAGAAAGAAACAGATTTTTTCCAGCAATCAGGGAATGTCAAGAGGCAGGTGTGAGATTCAACTGCTGTATCCAACTGTCTCCAGAATATTTTCCTGAAGGATCAAAATAATTTTGATGGAGAACAAGATAAGGAGGAAAAACAAAAGTATGTCCAACAAAAAGTGAGCCATCAAGCAGAAGGGGACTCTACTTCCTATTCTTATGATAATACAGCACTTGGGGAGACTTTGCCAGTGAAACCTTTCCCATTGTTCAAAAGGAAAATGTTTGAGAGAGAGAGTGAAAAACACAGGAGATAACTGGAAGAATCAGGAGTACCTTAGAATTGAATCAGAATCTGGAGTTGGGAGATGGAGATGAACAGGAAGAAGACCAGCAACACAGAAATTAGAGGATAAATGTGAGACTCCAAAGTATCAGTCACATTTGTAAAATACAGCTGTATAAAAAAAGGGGGGAAGAGTGGACTTTTGTTGACCTTGTTGAACTTGTGGGGAGCTGAAAGGCATTTGCCTCACTTCATTTTGTTAACATTTAGAAAGACACTGATGTGGGGAGGGTGGTAATTGTACATAAAACAATTTTTGTGAAACTTTTCACGATATAAAGTGCATGTTTTATAGTAAAGCATTTTCAGTTGTTCTTGTACGTGACAGATACTGAGGTAAACAGATGCCTTGTTTTTTCTGTTTCTTTCTTGTTTTTTTTTGTTTTGTTTTAAGAAATGAAAGCATTATAATGCAAAAAGAGAAAAAACTAGACAAACACATGTTTAAATTAATAGTCTGTAATCTTGGGTTGCTGAACTAGAGGATGGGATGCAGAAGTACACATATCATAATATATGTAGAGCTGATATGGTTTCTCTTACTTTTGCATGAGTGAATGTCTGGATTAAGACCCTTGGCTTAATCTAAAAACAAATCTTAAGTGGAAACAAGAAAATAAGAAAACATCAAACATAATGAAAAGTTTTTCTTTGGTAATAAGTGTTTCAGCTCGTCTTTAAAAGCCTGCAGCGGATGACTACATTTTTTTCTCTTAAATTTCAGTGGAGATAAGCTGATAATAAGGCAATAAAAAGCCAGAACACTGGTTTCTTCAAGGCTAAAAGTTAATGTTTTCTGAAAGCATGCATATTTCTTTTTATATCTGGGAGGGGATAAAGATGAAAAAAGAAAAGACATTAATTAGTGTAATTAGAAGTACAGGCAATAACATGAGTTTTAGCATAGATAACTCCAATTTTAGGTTAATAAAGGTCTGTGTTTGCAGCTGTGTGTTTCAGGCAATCATTCCTATTAGGAGGGTTAAACTTCATTATTTCAAGATATACATAGTTTTGTGTGTTTGTTTTAAGTTAACAGATTATTGAGGGTGTCCTGGAGGGTGTTTGTTTTTTTGTTTCAGGATTTTCATTAAGACCAAAAGTATTGTAAAATCTGACATAGGTTCCAATGTTGATGATAAGAAAAAATGTATAAAGGATTAATTTACCAAACATTAATGAGTGCATGTATCACAAAAGCTGGAAATAGACATTTAAAAAGAGATGTTATATATTATAGGTGGAAATAATGACTTCTTATCATTATAGCAACACTTCCCATATTACAGTTTTAGAATGTGAATGGTCTCACAGGTATAGATGAAAGGGAAAGAATATTTAATTATATTAATAAATAAAGAGTATAAATAGCAGCGCTACAAGAGACAAATTTGGAAAGAACTGAGTATGTGAATTTGATAAAGAAACAATTTCATGGGGGGATATTTAGCAGAATATCAGGGACAAAGGAAAGGAGGAGTATTTATAGTAACTGCTAGAAGAGCTCCAATAGTGACAGAAGGGGGGATAAGATAATAATGGCAGATTTGTGGTAGTAAGGGGGCTAATGGCAAGGGATGTAGTTATATTCCACCTAAAATTAATTATGGAGCTTTAAAAATGTATAGAAATACTCATCTTTTAGCAGGTAATATTACTTACTATAGGTGGAGAATGAAATTTGATTTGCAATAACAAGGATGTATCAACGGGGGCTAGAAGTGAAAATATAACAAAAAAAGGTAGATTTCTTAAAAAAATTATGAAAATATTTGGTATGGAAGATGTGAATTTGGTAGTAGGAACTTAGAATTTACATATCATTCCCCATGGTATCATAACTGAGCTAGACTAGACAAAATTATATTTCACAGAAACATATACATTTAATTGAGAACTTTGATATACATCCAATAACTATTTCAGATTATGCTTTAATAATTACTAAGATAAAATGCAGGGTAATGAAGTAAAGATGAGACACTGGCACTTCTTCACCTACCTGTTCAAAACAGAGGAATTTAAGGAATGGGTAGTGGAAATTATTCCGGAGTTATTAGGGGAAGACAGAAAGTGCTGCAGTAGTTATAGCTAGTGAGTGAGATAAAATGAAAGTGTAATTTAAAAATAGAGTAGAAACAAAAGAAAAAGAGATATGGTTAAGAAGTAACAAGGATTATTTAGAGGGGCTGACAAAGATTAAAATATTACTGAATAAAGGGAATCTCACAGAGCAAGAGGTGCAACGGCAGAGTGCTAAAGAGAAAATAAGGGAGTACTTGGATAATATGCATGAGTTTAGAAAGATTGCTGTTAAGCAACTGTTTTTTGATAATACCTCCAGAGCACGACACATTTTGGCACAGTGACCTAGCCAACATAAAGTAGAAAGGGTTATTGCCAAACTTACAAAGCCTATAACAAGAAAAATGACCAGAGATCCTGTAGAGGCAGTACAGATATTTAGAAAATTGTATGAAAATTTGTACAAAGCAGAGAAGTGAGGAAATCAAGAAAAAGCACAAATGAAAATATTTATGGAAGATGTCAATATGCCATGGTTAGAGGTATATGAGGCTCAACAGTTAGCAGTTAAAATAGGAGGCCATGAAATAAAAATAATGATGTATAACCAATATGCAGGAAAGTCTCCAGGAATACAAGCCATGAGGGGAGAAAGTGATAAAGATCTGGAAGGTTTTGCTTAACAGTATTTTAAAAGGAGGAGAAGCACCAACATCCTGGAAAAAAAACTATGGTAGCTGTAATGCCCAAACACAGTAAAGGCCCATCAGATCCAGCTTCATATAGGCCAATTTTAATTTTAAACCATGATTATAAAGTATTTATGACCATAGTGGCTAAAAGAATGGGAAAGCTGTTGCTAAAACTGAATTATATGGATCAATGTGGTTTTGTGGAGGTAAGGCAAACATTTGACAATATTAATGGAACAATGATGATCCAGAGGGAAACAGAATGCAAGAAAATATTGCTGTTGTTGGTGGGTCTTGATGCAGAGAAAGCATTCAGCAGAGTAAGCTAGAAATTATATGAATATGGCAATGGAAGCATTTGTATTTCCTGATACAATAATAATGTCATTTAGGGTGATATATGAGGGATTGGAGGCAAACATCAAAGTGGAAAGGTTCATCTCTGATAAGTTGTGTTTAAACAGATGAACCAGTTAGGGATGTTCTCTTTCCCCTTTGTTACATGTGTTACATTTAGAGCCATTGGCCAATAAAATAAGGGACTCAGAAATTCAAGGACATAATTTGTATGGTATTCAAGAAAAGTTGGCTTTATTTGAAGATGATATTATTTTGTACCTGATGGAGCCAGAAAAGTACATTTCAGTATTGTGGAGCATTCTGGGACAGTTCAGGGGTTTCTCAGGATATAAAATTAATGAAGATAAAACAAAGGCTATAGCTGTAAACTATCTAGCCATACATTAATTGGTTTAGCAATATCCATATTTTTGGGGACATGATAAAATGAAGTATTTAGGAGTGTAAGTTGAAAAGAATTATGTTATGGCAGCTAAGGATATGTTGAAAGAGACTAAACAAAAGATAACATAAAATTGAGAAATTCGAAGTTCTTGTCTCTGAAGATAAATAGCAAGATACATGCAGTAAAAATGTTTTTAGTCCCTACAGTTTTATACACAGGTCAGGCATATTTTCATCAACCTAGGAGAAGGTGTGGATAGTAATTAATAAAGAGCTGAAGGATTTTATCTAGGAGGGAAAGAGGGCAAGAGTCAAGTGGGATAAGGTGATCCTTCTAGTAGAAAAACAAGGCTTAAGATTACCTGATTTGAAGGGATATTTTAGAGCTACATGGTTCAGGTTCTTGTACATAACACCAGCAGAAAGCTAGAATTCAAAGTGAAAAGAGATGATGAAGCAGGTAAGTAATTCAAGAAATAAAGAAAGAGTGGGATTTTTTGTACGCAGATCCTTAAGGAGAATACCAACAGTCATATAGAATATTATATTCATAAAGTAGCACAAAGAATAACAAGAACTAAGCCAACACAAGAATGGAGAAAGGAGATTCTGATGATAGGGGTGACTGTAATTAGGGGTACAGAGAATAGGCAAGAGGGGGATGGAATTTACTGGAGGAAGTTGGCAAAGGAACCAAGTTATTGGGAACAGGAGGGAATGGTAATAGAATGGGAAGAGGCAAATAAGATATTTGGACAGCAGGCTAGAGATTGCCTTCCCTGTTATGGACTGATATCAGAGTATAGCCAAAGAGAAAGGGATAAGGGAATCCTAAAAGAAAGACCTGCTCTGCTAGAGTTTTTAGTTTAATCTAGAACAGAATTTGTTGTTAAAAAGGGATAATTAGTAGGGCATATAAAATATTGCATGATAACTGTAGGAATCAATCAGGGGATGTCAGAAAAGATTGGGAAGAGAGATTAGATAAGCAATTCACAAAGAAACAATGGGAGAACATATATATGGCTCCCAAATATGCAACAAAATCTAGAAGATTTAAGATTTTTGTCTATGTACTTTTATACCCCAAGCAGACTGTAAAGAATTTTTCCTCAGGTAGAGAGCAAATGTTGGAAGTGTAATTGGGAAGAAAGAGGTATTTGGGAGCACATGTTTGGGAGTATAATGAATTGACGGATTTTAAAAAGTCCCTACAGAATACTTTGTCAGGAATATTGGACAAGCAAATATGTGTAACCAAGGAAATTTTTTGAACTGGGATACAGGAACTGAATTCCATGGATATAGTAAGCCCTTGCTAAGTTTAATTCTGATGTCTGCCAAAAATCAATTGCTAGAAAATGGAAATCAAAGTCAAAACCAACCTTACTTGAACTAGTGAATTTTGTAACACAGATAAAATAACAGGAAATTGAATGTTTAGAAAAGGGTGGGAGAAAATTACATATAAAAAAAATGGAAATTGTGGGAACAATACATGCAGAAAAATGTTTTGGAGGAATGAGGTTTAAGAGAAGGCAGGAGCTGAACAATTTATGTAATGTTGGTTTGTTTATATTGTATATAAAATATATGTGATGTATAATGTTTTATAAAATATATGTGATGTATAATGTTTTTAATGTAAACTTGTTCATTTGGTTTGATTTTTTTTATACAAATATAAGTTTGCCCATGTCAGATGTGATAATTCAATAATTTAAATGATCAGTGAAGAATATCCAAATCCAGCAGTGTGAGGAATAGCTTGTCACTCCCACATCAATTATTCACCTTAGGAACCCATAACCCCTTCTCTGCCTACTTCCTTATCAGCTCCCTGTTTTTCTGTCCTTGTCTCCCTTCCCCTCTTATACTGGTGTCGTCCCTACCTCTGTCCACCTCCCCCTCCTATATTGGTTTCCACCTATGGTTTTCCAATATAGAGTTAAATAACTCATTTGGAATGTAAGCCTTTTTCCTCTCCCCCTTCTCCAGTAATTTAGTCTTCAGTTGGCTTTTCCTAACATCTGAAAAATGTCTTATATCTCATTTATTTCATGTGTTCAGTTGAGGACACAATCATGCATATAACTGATGTCTTATAGGTTCATAGATAAGTACTAGGCTAGCTGCCATTGTGGACAATTTTAAGCCTAAATGGTTTCCCTTTTATGCTCAAAATAGCATATTCCACTATAAGTTGGTGTTACCAATCCCATGGTCAAAAATTAAATTGTACCCTTAACAAGAATAACTGGGATCATGCGACAGATAATTTTAGGGGACCCATGCATGTGGGATAAAGCATTAAGAGCTGCCTCTATCCATTAGTAGTACAGAGGGCAGTCCTGGGGTACATTTTCTATTTCACATTCACAGATTTAAGTTGCACTTGAAAATGGACAGGGATGAGCTTTGTTTTACGTGGATGTGGCAATCTGTTCCACAGCAGTGGTATCCTCTGCAAAATATACCTGTCCCTCCAAACCATTCTATTGATGTTGCAGAAGAGGTTCAGATCTCTAGACTGAGTATTTCTAATGCCATTTGACTTGCTGATGTGCAGTAAATCCCTCAGTAACGGGTCAGAGGATTCCTTATATGCCAGACAGAGGTCACCTCTTAGTGGTCTATAGGATACAGAGTATAGTGAGAGGGCTTTTGATTTGCTCCACATATGACATGTTGTTTAGGCACTGTATTATTTTATTAAAGTATCCCTGTGGGCATTTTAGTTGTTCCAGATGCATACCAAAGGGGGCATTATATTCAATGATCGGCCTAATAAGGCGACTTCTAGTATGCAAGTGTAACTGACTTGCATCAGACAGGTGTAACTCAGCTGCCTACATGCCATTTTAGTAAACAACAAGAGTTACATTAAACTGCTTCAAGTCTGTCACACCATGCTTCTCTGTTACTTGGATCAGACTGTATTGACCTAGGTAGTTTAGTTTATGTGTCCTAGCAAGCAGCTTGTTGCCAACAAAATCTGTCACCCCTTCTTCCTGTGACCCTAGGGGTTCCCCCAAGGCTCTATATTAGGCCCCTTACTCTTCTCTATATTTACAACCTTCATACCTCAGCCCTGAATGACTCAGTCATTCAGTATGCAGATGATTCTACAGTCATATGTGTTGCTACTACTCTACAGGAACTACAAATACTAACACAAGAGTCCTTCCTAGCAGTAGAAACTTGGCTAACAAACTCCAACCTAATTCTGAGCCCCTCAAAAAACAATCTCATGCTATTTCTCCCCACTAAAGTCACTGCACCCCTCCCCACTTTCAACATTGTATCAAGAAACAACACCATCATCTCACCCCCACCTCACACCAGAGGGTGTTGAAATAGACAGCAACATGAGAGTTGACATTCAAATATCCCACAACATAAAAATACGTACAGTCTTGGTACGCTTTATAGGAACAAGTATCTTGCAAAAAACACAAAAACTACTATTGCCCAGTCCCATCTGAACTCAACTCTACTATATGCATCACTCATATTAACTAACCTAAGAAAAACTGACTTAGCAAAACTAGACTCCTGTTATGATAAAACTGCAAGGTATGCAGCAAACTCACCTTTCAGGTCACACCACTGTTCAGCACTCAAACAACTCAACTGGTTAGAACTATTAACTCCCCCAACTCCTACTCTTTAACCAACTAACCATGGCCCACAAAATCTTCTATCAACCAGAGAAAACACCTTCCCTGCAAAACCTACTACAACCATACTCCAGTGCCAGATCTCTATGCTCTAGCAACGCACCCCTTATAAAGATAACCACAGCCAACAATCTTGCTGGAGAAGCCCTCTTCTCAGATTACACAGACAAAATTTGGAAGGCAGTACCTCTTAACATAACATCCACCACAGCCTTGCCTCAATTTAAAAAAAAAAATGCTAAAAGCTCACTTATCCAACAAGTGGCTATGCCCATGCACTGCTCCCGATTAAACTGTCTCTTTCAGCTGATGCTATTACTTCTTCTAAGCTAACTTTAATGCTCTATATACACATAGGTTCTTTAACCTCTGATGATAAGGAAGTACAATGGTTTAAAAAAAAACTTATATGGGTTTTCTAACTGGTTATCTATACAAGTTATACAATGTTTGTATGGAATCTGTTTCACTATGCTACGGTCATGTATATGTAACTCACTGTGATACTTAATGTGCACGTATTATGTGAAGCTTTTATCCCCGAGTCTCCTCTGAAAAAGGACCTGTGTCCAGTCGGAATTTCCTAGTAATCAAATGTAAAATAAGATAAAATAATAAATAATAATGACTCTACATTCCTCTGTCCCCTGTTCAAACTTGCATTGCCTCCTGTGGTCACCAAAGTGATGAGTTATATCACTTTTGAGATAATACCCTTCTTATTTTTTGACAGCCAATATCGCTGAAATGAATGCATATGGTTAACCATTTCACTGATTAATTGTCTTCAGAAAGAAAGTGAAACACACACACACACAAAAAAAAATCAAAAGACAAAATAACAAGGAACTAAAAGGCTGTAACACCTAGTTCATTTTCACTGCTAAATAAATATGCAGAGGATTGTAATTAAAAATCATCTTATCATTTCTATCATCGAAACCGTGGAGATACTTAGATGTAGCAGTGGCATGTGAGATCTGTTTTGTCACCATCATTTCATTAGTAAGGGGGAGGGGTGTGTATTCCTTTAACTCCTGCATCCAGATTTAAAACTAAACAGAAGCAGGGGAGTAAAGGTAATGAACAGCCCAATGCTGACTGAATCGGTGATAAATAGTACATGAAGAACTCTTTCAGGTAACCGGGCACTCTGTGTTCAGAACCTTGTCTCACAGTACTGCTTGATCATCAGCTAAGCAGTTCAAGCAGCTGTCTTAAAAATAAGCAATAAAGCAATAGAAGAAAAAGAAAAACAGTGTTCTCAGAGAATACTTTTCACTTTTTTCTCTCTAGGACTAGAAGAAAGCTAAAGGCCCCAAAACAACACTTTCTAAATATTGGGAATATTAACTTAGAAAGCTGACCGAGTAAGATAATTTGTGCTCTGTCACCAAATCTCAAGTCATATGACAGATAGAGCTACATTATGAGGCAAAATTAGGACCATTCCTCTAAAGCAAAGTTAGCTGGGAGAAATTTTTTATTTATTTATTTACCTTTGTTTTCCAGAAAAGTCCAGCTGGATAATTTTATCCATTTTCAGTGGAGGCAAACAGAACAGAAAATACATACTCCATCTGTATCTATACTGTATATAACTACTTAGGAATAATGAACACTGTTTTCCCTACATTGACATTGTACCTACATTTTTGTTGTAAGAATTCTGACATTGTACTCTACTGCTTTTCTGTATGATTTGTTGTAAATGCTTTTTGCAGTTTGATCTCTAACATTTGTACCCAACTGTTTTCTGTAAAATTTTATTGTAAAATGTTATTTCTCTAACTAATTGTTTTAGCTGCCAATGCAATTTACTTGCTGACTGTATGTAAAATGTTGATACTGATTGCGGAGCTTTTCTCCTCAGGTCTCCACTGAAAACGAGCTAATGTTCAGCTGAACTAACCCAGTTAACAAATGTAAAATAAATAAATAAATATACATAACTGAAAACTGACATCATGCTACAATGTATTGTAAATACACATATACCATCATTAACCCCTAACCGGGAAAAGCCGAAAGACACAACAACAACAACAACAACAACAACCATCATTAAAACAAGATAAATAAAATATCATGTAGCACTGAAATGTGTTGACATGTTATAAGTGCAAGAGTTTATTACTCACGTCTTAAAGCAAATGTCAGAGTGGAAAATTCAAACAGTGGACAAGAAGGACAACAGCAAGAGAAGGGAGAGCGAGTAAAGGAATATTTCAGAGAACTATAAAAGAGTTTCAGGGCACAACTTTTTCTTGATGAGATTAGTGTGTAGAAGCCAAGAAATCAGATCTCAGTGCAGTAAGTAATGGGACGTTTCAGTCTTTCCTATTACCTGCTGCACCAGTAGCACTCATACCTGAAATCTTAGGCTGAAACATGTTCTTTCCTTGGTCTGACAAACTGCTACTGCCAGATGCTGTATACTGTACACTATAGATGGTGCAACAGCTCATGATTATGTTACTGGCCTAGCATGTAGTGAGCCACTCACTCAATGTTTTTTGGCAAACAAATTTTCAAAACAAGCACACTCCTGTTCACACAGCCATCAGTCTGTCTGCACACTGTTTACCTAGCCACTCACATAGTTTGCACTGAAAAATCCTACTTTATTTATTCCTGGTCTTATCAAAATTTTACCAGCCAGATGCAAGATCAGAGAATGAGTGAGTGGCTTCCTTACGGTTGCTTGGCATTGTTCTTCAGTGAATCGGTTGATATGTTATCTCCACTTAATAATAACCAGTGACCAGGAAGTCTGTGAGATGCCCAGGATAAAGTCTTTCTTGTATCCTTAGTCCTGCTATTTTACTGCTAGACAAATCATGAAAGAGTGAAGAGTGGTCTTAGAACACGTGACCATAATACTTCAGCAATGGTGAAGTGAATGAATCATGCAATAGACATGGCAGCAACTGTTTTTTTTTCTCTAAATTTCATCTTTTCAGTGAACTCACTGTTACACCTGCAGACACCATGAACTTCAGCTAAGACTAGCAATGCTGTCATAAACAAGTTGTTTCATAAGCAATCAGCAAAGTGTTTAGCAAAACAAGGGCAAAGAGTACCCTACAACTCTATAAAAAGTCTCCTGGTTAAGTTAAATTGTAGGCAGCCTAACATAAATAGCCAAAACATCCATTTTTTTACCAGTGTTATAAGTACTGAGTGTTTACATTAGTTTTATTAACTGCTACACTAATCAATTTTACACTTGGTCTCATGAGCTCAATTACCCAAAGCTTGAAGTGATGAAAGGGAAAGATGTAGTTCATAATTATATGCTTTCTTCCCCTCCAGATGAGGGGACTGCAAAACTGTTTTATACTGCTATATACATAATATTAATATATTCACCAGGGCAAGCAAACTATCTTTCAATATAGAAACAATTTGAAAATGAAATTATACATAGAACAAGTAAATAACTAGGCACTGTAACTGGAAAATATATTGCATTTTTATCACTGACTGACTGTTGACTAACTACTGATTTCCAAAAAGACATGAACCTATGAACATATGTAATGCATTTAAATTGCATATCCATATTAACAAAGTGTTTGTTGCTATTATTAATTATTTTGATATGCTTTGTTTGAAGAAAAATCACATACAACTGGTGAACAAACTAGGAAACAGTTATGATACTCCTACAATAACTAGAACTCACCTAAAGTTATATTCTAAGAACTTTCAATGTTATTTATTAACTGGCAACTCTGTTATCTATTTTATGGAAGAAAGAATAATGTTAACTTACAAGAAGCTGATTATTTTATTAACCAATACTTTTAAATGCATGAAAGGTGTTCCAAGATTCATCTGCAAATTTTTCAACTTTAAGTACACCTCTAGTGGACAGACAGAATGCAACACTCAGAGGGATGACTTACTGTATTAATATAGCAAGTAATCCTTTTGGGAACACCCCAAACAATGTATGGAAAAGGAGTCAGGGAATCATGGTTCAAAATTACACCATTTCATTCCTGCTTACCAATATAAATATATTATGCCAGACCAAGGAATAGAAATTGAAGGGGAATGCTTATATACAAATAACATCTACAATTATATATTACTTAATAAGCAAACTCCTCCACTGATTCAAGTCCTAACTGGCTACCAACCAAAATTCCATCCTCCAAAAAGAATAATTTTCTCCTAACACTAGCCTAGCTCCCTCCAGCATTAAAATATTTGAAAATCTAATTCACAACTTAATATCCTCTGCACCAAAATCCAGAAACCTCATTATCATTTTTAGCCTTAACTTTCTGGAGGCCCTTCACAATAATATCTCTGAATTCCTAGTTGACCTTAACCTCGCTCATCTAGTACAAGACCACACCCATCCTAACCTTCACTTCTCTGACCACTCACTCCCAGACCATGTTATTATCAACAACCTTTCTATTATCTTTCAACTTAAAGTTATTGTTCCTACTCTTAGTGTATACTGTACAATCATGTTTCAGATCAATAACTTATACTTATACCAAGACTCATAGCCTTCAGATTCAAAACATAAACCAACATCACCAGTCTTGTATCTCACCTGACCTCCATTGACTGGTCTCCTATCTTGAAATCCCAAGACACAAACACTACTGCAGTGACTCTAACAAAAATCATTCTAAGAACCCAGAACTCATTCTTTCCCATTATCAATAGACTAACCTAAAATTAACAACTGGTTTAATAATGAATTAAAAGCCTTTCTTAAACTAAAAGATGAAGCTTGGTATGCCTAGAAAGATAACTGCACAACCTCCACTAGAATATGTTACACTCAGCTTTGAAATTAGCCAAGCAAGGAAGCAATTTGGCATCCTAAAATGTCCACTCACACTACAAAACTAATCACCCTCCTCAACAGACCAAAACTTCTCTTGAAAAAGCACAAGGAGAACAAATGTCAGCTACTCCTCACTAACACCAAATGACTTCAGTTCTGAATTCAGTAACCTCCCATCACTTCCCAAAACTAACCTTCAGCCTCTCCATTTTATATCTTCTTCCCAGCATTTATCCCATCTTTTACCTCAAATAAGCAAAATTCCAAAACATAAAATCTCTCCTAGACCATATCCTACTGGTTGATCCAACTGGTTCTGATAATCTTACCCTCTGCTTTATATACCATTGCAAGGAATTATTTACTATTGTCTATATATATATATATATATATATATATAGGTTCATAGGTAGGTACTAGGCTAATATATATATATATATATATATATATATATATATATATATATATATATATATACACACACACACACAACACACACACGTACATATATGTGCATATATATATATATATATATATATATATATATATATATATATAAAGAAAAAAATATATATATATATATATATATATATATATAAAATAGGAAAGTAAAACGCCAGAGCATACACAGGAACACAAATGGCAGATGTTCTCCAATAAAAAGCACAGGTCCAGATATGTATGCCAAAAAATGTAGGTACGAAGTCTCCAAGAGTTAGTATAAAACTTCTTTATTGCACATAAAGTAAGCTTTCACGCTTCTTCAGACTATTACACTCCATATAAAAAACAGTTCCTTTATATAACAGGAAATCACTGCTGATAGGTCAAAAACTTTCCCACACTTTTTCAAATTCCCAGAGCATTTAAAGCTAAACATTCCCAATAAATAAAAAATGATTCAAAAAAGGAACTATACTACAATATATCTCTTAGGACCCTAAAAATACATATATTTAAATACATTATATATATTCAGATAAACAAGACAATAATAAAATGAATTAAAACATAAATATATATATGTAAAATAATTATAAAGGCTTAGTGATGTTTGGACTTGGGCAACTTTCTCTTACGTAAAATGGGCTGTAATTGAACCTTGTCATTAAGACCAGGGGACTTATCTGCTCTACAGAATGATCCATCTCAATTGCATTCCTGTGTATAATTATCAATGTCCCCCTCTGACATTAGAAATTGTTCTGTGTATAACACAGAACTTAAAAGAATGGGAAATTATGACATGTTTAGCCAAGGCATTATGTTCAGAGCCTAGGCGATATGGTACACATGCTCTCTAATGTTCCCTTAGTTGTCTACAAGTCTTTCCAATATAAAATGCTGTGCAAGATAAGCATCTAGCAAGATAGACCACATTGGTGCTCAAGCAGTTCGTCTTGGTGTGAAAGAAATACTCCTGCCCAGTAACAGGATGTATAAAACTCATATCAGTGTCAATATATTGACACTGATTGCAACCATTACAAGGAGAGGTGTTATAATCACGGACATCAGGCATGCACTGACTGACCATTAAATTATGACACAAATTCTTATAAACAAACTTGGGTACAGGTCCCACGTCACTGACATCATTATCAAGTAGGAGGGTATCCCAGTGTTTTCCTATTACCTCTGTAACCTGCTTCACATCTTTAGTAAAGTATAAAGGTAACCTTAATTCACTAGTTTTAATAGTTTTAGTGTCATGTTCGATCTCATCCCACTCAGAAAAGTAAGGACGTGCCCTTGATTGTCTGAGTTCATTCACTTCAACGACAGTCTTATCAATGTCACTTTCATTATAACATCTCTCAGTTAACCTATGCTTAAGCTCAGATAACTCCTGTGAGAAACCTTCATGTGTAGGATTGAGTCTAGAAGCTCGCATCATCTGGCCTTTTACTACATTGTCAAAAACATACTTAGGGTGCATACTGTGCCTGTGTAACAAGGTGTTTCTATAACAAGCTTTCCTATGAACTGAGGTGTTCAAGAGCCCATTCTCAAGTCTAGTAATATTAACATCCAAAAAGATATATCTGTAGAGGAAAACAAAAAGAAAACCTAAGAAACCTCACAAACTATTTATAGTATGCACAAATCCCAAGAGGCTGGTTTCATCACCCTTCCAAATCAGGAAGAGGTCATCTACTAATCTTCTATAAAATCCAACATGCTGTTGGAAGCTCCTAAAGGAACAACAATTCTTCCTCCCAATCAGCCATTACAATGTTTGCGTAGCTATTGGCACAAGAAGTGCCCATAGCTACGCATCCTTTGCAAATAAACATTGTCATAAAAAACAAACAAGTTGTTAGAGAGCACCGTTTCCAAAAATAATGCTAGAAGATCTATAGTCTTATCATCCAATTCTGACCTATTCTTTAAATAATGTTGTACTCTAACCACACCTAGATCATTAGGTATAACAGTAAACAAACTGGTAACATCTAGAGTAACAAGAATGTAATTTTCATCATCACTCAAGGTCCGAGTATAATCATACAAGTCCAAAAGAAAATGTTTACTATCTTTCAGAATGAAATGATTCACATCAACTACGGGCCTAAGATAATGCTCTAGAAATATGGAGAATGGTTCAGTAAGCCACCCCTGTCCAGCAACTATGGGTATGGGTGGCTTATTCATGGATTTATGGACCTTAGGTAGTCCTTGTATCACTGGTATTAGCGGATTACTAACTTTCAGATACTTAAATAAGGTCCAAGTGATATTGTGACTCTTAATCAAGTCATCCAACATATCATATACTTGAAAGACTTTATTACTGACTTCATCCATGTTAATTTTCTCATAGAACAACTCATCGCCCAGCATACTCTTCATACCTTCAAAATAATCTACGCGGTCCATCAATATATATATATATATATATATGCACACACACACACACACACACACACACACACACACACACACACACACACACACACACACACACACACACACACACACACACATACACACACACACACACACACACACACACACACACACACACACACACACACACACACGCACGCGCACACACACACACACACATATATATATATATATATATATATATATATATATATATATACACATGTAGACATGGATCCACTTTGTAATACCGAAATACTGAAATCCTAAATTTCAGTATTGCGGACTTACAAAGTAAAAATCACTAAATACCGAAACCTCATAACTGTGAAATTTAAAATCCCGAACACACAATACACATACAGCACACACATACACATACACACAACTTCCCCCCACAATCAAACAAATAATCCTACACTGCACCCCCACACCCCCACTACTTAAATATACTAACTTCAAGATCGCACAAACAGACACACAAAGGAAATTCACACCCACACATTTCACAGTCCCTCACACACACAGATCACAGTCACAACACAAACTTAAACACACTAAAGCCCCTAACAAACATACATACACATACATACTTACCTAAACTTCCACCCATCCATTCACACACCGCACCACTAGAAGCGTGAAATTCAACATCTCCGTACTTTGGGATTTTCAATTTTGTGCTTCTGTGTTTTCGTGATTATGTGATTTTGGGTATGTAATTTCAAAATACTTAAATTTGGGATTTCAGTATTTCAAAATTACAAAGTGGACCCGTAGATATATATATATAGATATATAGCTATATATATATATATATATATATATATATATATATATATATATATATATATATATATATATCATCAGGAAAACATACATATAAATGTTTCAAGCACGGGCATTAATGCCCTTCTAGCTTGCCAAAATACCACAGCACTTGTTCCCATAATAAATGTCCAGGCTGTTCTTAAAAATATCTAAACTAGTACTTGCTTTAATGTAATTTGGTAGTCTGTTCCAAGCATCAGCTACTCTGTCAGAGAACCAATTTGTACACTTCTCATTCCTATAGAATCTTCTACATAGGTTATCTGATGATTCTCTAGTACTTTTTGATAACTCCAAACATTCCCAGAGGTAGTTGTCCCTAAATGCCCTATATACCTGAATAAGATCACCTCTTAAATATCTGTAAGAGGCACTGTACAAGTTCAGATATTTTAGTCTTTCATAATAACTTAGATTTTCACATCCATAGATGCCCTTGGTATATTTCCACTGTACTCTTTCCAGTTTATTCATGCTTGTTTTCCTACAGGGTTTCCATATTGTTATTCCATACTCAAGTTTGGGTCTAATGTAACTAACAAACAATGACTTCATTATGTTTGATTTCCTAGACTTTATAAATCTTTTTATACAACCTATAGTTCTATAACTATCATTAGCCAATTGGGTGATATGATTAGAAAAACCCATAGCTGAATCTACCCATATACCCAGGTCCTTAAATGAGTCTACAGTTTCAATCACTGTGTGCTGTATTAAATATTCACCTTTCAGTTTATGTCTCCCAAATCTCATATGCTTAGTTTTTGATGTATTTATCAACATATTATTCTCCTGTGCCCAAATGGTCAATTTAGTCAAATTATTTTGCAGACATTCCTTATCTGTAACACTTGTAATCAGTTTACCCAATTTCAGGTCATCAGCATATAAACTGTAGAACACCTCAAATGAAAAAGTAAGGTCTGAAAGATACAATCTAAACAAGTAAGGGCCTAGTATAGAGCCCTGTGGGACACCCTGACTGTAACCAAGGATTTCACCTGTCCAGTTGGTGTGTGATACTTGCCATGTCCTATTTGTAAGCCATGCAGCTATCCATCTTATCAATAATACATCAATACCTAGTTGAACTAATTTATTGATCAGTATTTTGTGTATGACCCTGTCAAATGCTGAAGTTAAATCTATATAAATCACATCATAGCACAATTGTTCATTCATAGCTATTATATTGTTATAGAACATCATATTACAGGTGGTAATCGATTTATTTTCAACATATGCATGCTGATATATGGTTTCAAGTCCCAACCCATCCAGTTCTGACAATAACTTATCCAGTATTACCTTCTCCATTATTTTTCCACAACATGAAAGTAGACTTAAGGGTCTATATATTCTGGGTTTGTCCTACTCCCCTTTCCCTTAAAGACAGGTTTAATAAGTACCTGTCTCCAATCTTGAGGACTCTTCCCATATTTATATGACCTAGTGAATAATAAATATAATCGTAGTGTAAGTTCTTGCTGAAGTGTTCTCAGGTCATTGTTACTTATTCCGTCTCCTCCCTGTGCTTTGTTTGGATCCAGTTTGCACAGTTCTTTTTCAGTATAATCTAATTTGATTCCAGTATCTGGGGTTACCTGGATGTCACTAGGACAACATACCAACCCTTTTGTGAAGCCAAACTGTTTTGCATAAGATTTTGTAAATATATCTATAATCTGTTGTGTCTGTGAATACATTTTAGAATCTGCACACAGTTTATCAATTTGTGTATCTTTACTCCTTCCACTTCTTATGTATCTATAAAAAGGTTACCTATTACGTTCAATATCTTTATATAAATTTTCTTCAAATTTTTCTTGATCTTGTCTAACACTATACTTAATCTGTTTGTCCAGCTTGTTTATTTCAATTTTCAAAGTTGTAGTTCGACCTCTCTTCCAATTCTTATATTTTTTGTCTCTCACCTTAATTAGGTATCTTGTTCTTATGGAAATATACCCCCCTGATGTTGCATGCCTAGATCCTCCCCCGGATTTACTAATTTTCCGTGCAGTACTAGCATAGTCCTGCATGGAAGTGACCGTTTAGGAGCAGGACGGCAGCACACCATGCATATTAATGAGGCAAACTGCCCGAGCTCCTAGGCTTACACGGAGCGTGTAAGAGTGCAGGTGGCGTGTCTGAGAACAGAGCTCTCAGAATAAACACCCCCCTGCAATGAAGAACAGCAGAAAGGGGTATGCAATGAGCGAGACTGCTCACAGGTGACCCCATATCCCCAGCAACAGTCCCCCTTGTGTACAACAGCAACAGAATGTATAAATAAAATGAAGAAACCAAATATCCGCAGAGGTCATTTAGTACAACTGAGAGACACATAGACAGTAAACAGGGAAAATTCAAACAACAAAAAATGAATAGCACATGCAACTGAGATGTGAACTGTAGTTTTTTTAGCACACACAGCCACAGTTCAAATCCTACCAGTGGTAGTTGTCTGCATACAGAATCATACCCCACAACTGTACAGATATTCCCAGAATGTCTAGTAAAGTGGCCCATATCTGTTGCCTATCGACCTTTCCCCCAGGGAAATCAATGGGATGATCTTAGATGTATAGGCAGCAAACAGGAAATACAACAGATTGACATACAGCTATGAGAACAAATCTGGCACACTAGCACCTCTCCAATACCTTATGTGACTAAGAAGCCATGTATGACCCATTTACACCCCAACTTGTCAAGCTGTGGTCAGAGTGTGCAGAGTAACAGAGTGAGATGTATGTGAATAATAGTAATGTGGACTCTGGTACTGTGTGTGGGAACATTCAGGTAGTGCCAATAAACATTCCTCCCACAGGTCTGTCAGATACCAACACTGTGCCCAGAAATACAAGAATGATATGCAGTTGCTCTTAGTAATGAGATATTACACATCACTGTCACCCACACTGTCCAACAACATATAACTGTCTAGGAAATCTGTATATGAGTGTTGTAATACAAGGTCAGAATGCAAAAGCACAGGGGATTAATAAGACAGAAAGCAGATAGGAGATATACAGCAATAGCTATATAGCAGACACAACTGTGATGGGCAGTGTTTAAGTTGTAGCAGACACAGCCATGGTCTGAATCCTGGGAGTGGAATTAGGCTGCATACAGATGCATACCCCACAACTGTACAGATGAGACCAGAATGTACAGTATATGTGCCCATATCTGCTGCCTGTCCCCCTGGTAAGTCTGTGGGATGATCCCAGATGTGTAGCCAGCAAACAGGGAATACAATAGATTGTCAAACATCACGAGAACACACCTGTCACTGTAGCAACACCTGAAACTGTTAGGAGAGTAATATTTCAAGTATGTCCTATCTACACTCCAATGTCGTCAAGCTGTGACCAGAGTGTGTACAGTAACAGAGTGAGATGTATGTGCATAATACTAATGTGTAATCTCGAACTTTGTGTGGCAACAGTCAGGTAGTGCTAACAAACATTGCTCCCACAGGTACATTGGATATGGACAATGTACAGAGAAATACAGACCATTATAACCTGGACTGGTACTGTTCACTCTGGTATTGTAGGGAAATGTGAGTGTTGCAGTTTCTCTGAATAATAAAGTATCACTGGTTACTATCACCCACACTGTGCTACATAATATAACTGTGTAGGAAAGCATGTGTATGTGCGTGTCAGGTCACTAAAGGTGGAAGAAGGCAATATTCTAGATATGTCCAGGCACACCAGCATGTGGTCAACTCATGGCCAGAGTCTGTGCAGAAAGAGTTGGATAGCATGGTGCAAAACATCAACCTGGAATCCGGGAGTATGTGTACAAACAGTTAGTCAGTGTTAACAAACATTCCCTCCACAGGTATACCAGGTAAGAGATGTATACTGCAGGTAAAACCAGTTCATGTGTAATGATGACGACAGCCATATCACTGTCCAAAATAAGGCTATAGGGTAGTGTAGCAAAACTTGTAAGGTACAGATAGCAGCACTGACTAGGAAAGTAATGTGGAGTACAGGAATATACTAGTTGTTAACTGACAGCTTTCTCCCCACCCCACCTTATCTCCAACAATAATCAACATACCCACCCTAAATGGTATGTAATGACTCTGATAATGTCCAAATGTTTGATAAATATTTTAATGGTTCCCATTCATGTGCTGTATTGAATTATTCCAACATTGGTGGCATGGTGCCATCAATGTACCTGCATGCTGTTCTTATTACCACTGTGGCCCCATATATGCATGTGTTCTGTTGGATATGCAACTGTTCCGTATCTGGTGTCTGGATTAATGGGAATATCTATTCATGCTGTTATACCTACCCCTGGAATGTGTTGACTATTACTATCCCATATATGATGATGAAATCTAAACACTATAGCACGCTTGGGAAGGCCGGTCCCAGCGGACCCACCTGTCCCACCTCAGCTGGCCATGGCACTGGGCACCAGCATGTCTGGGATCCAACCCGGGACCTCCCTGTCCATTGGTCCTGCACCACCTACGGTGGAACCGCCTCAGGGGATGGAGCTCGCCCCTCCCCGGGAGTGGGCGTGGACAGGCACCTGTCACCCATCACCAGGTCGGGGTCGTGGTGCATAGAGCGATCAACCAGCAGTTTGGTGATCTTCTACGCCAGCTTGAGGGCCACGTGTCATGATTAGAGAGTTAGCCTGGCTCTGCAACTCAGCCCCCAGCACAGCCCCTTTGGGGCTGTGAAGGTGCAGTGGTGACTGCCCATGGGTGGGGACCTCAGTCCCACTGTTACTACTAGGGGGCTTATGGGCTTCCGATATCCCAACACCCCTCCCCATCAAGGTGTTTACCCCCCACATGTTTCATATACCACCCCTGTATGCATCTTGTTTGTCCTGTCTGTAAACCTACCCGACCTACCTCCCCAAATATACCTACTACCCCTCCCCAACATTCCACTTTCACCTGGAAAAAAAAAAAGGGCAATCTGTTCCCACAAAAAAATCTCGCCCCATACATAGCTGTCCATTTTGCACATATCCACTGGACACATGTAATCTGGTCTAATTGGCATCACAACTTATTATTGTTGTCCTCACCCCTCTCCCAGGGGTTTGAGTGTCCAAATCTACCTCCAAACTCAGTGTATATGCACAGCTGTTGCTGCAGAAGAAATGGGCAGCTATGGACCTTCCCTACACCCTTCCTGCACATCCCTAGCTATTTTCCCTACTGTCTTTCCCTCTTTGTGCCCCTTTTTCACCACTTTCCTATCAACCCTTTTTTCTTTTCTTTTAAAGAAATTAGCACGGCGGTAAGTGGGAGTAAGCACTTTTAAGCAGCAGTAAGTGGGCTTAGGCCAGTTTGTGTGGGGGTAAGCAATGCCTACACAGGTTAAGCAATACAGAAGCTAACAGAGTATTAGAAACTGTAACCGGAAGTTAGCAGTGCTTACCTCCGTGCAAACCCGCTTACAACTGCTTTAAAGTGCCTTAATCACTCTGTATCCAACGGCCCGTGTTCTGCCCAGCAACAAAATAAACAGCCTCTGCAAGCTCAAACCCAGGACCCTGCACACCATTGACAATGTGATTTACCACCAAGCCATACCAGATATAGATAACCCTCATGTTTTCACAAACATATCATCCAGCCCAGTCATTACACAGTACAGAGAATGTATTCCAACATTAAGATTAAGATAACATTAAGATGTATGTATGTGTGTAAATATATTAATATCTAAACAGATACAACATATCTATATATGTAGATATATATATATATATATATATATATATATATATATATATATATATATATATATATATATACACACACATATATAGAAACATATATGAACATATATACATGCAAATGGCTACATCAACACATATATATGTCTACACCTATATGTCTACATATACACAGCAAGCTACATATATGTAAGCAAATATATATCTATGTAGGTATATAAGGACATAGTTTTATATATATATATATATATATATATATATATATATATATGTAAATATATATATATATATATATATATATATATATATATATATATATATATATATATATATATATATATATATATATATAGGTATATATGGACATACATGTGTAGATATCAATGGGAGATTAATTAAAACATATATGTCCACATGCACCGTTAATGGGGTTGAGAGGCCCCAAACAATATACGTCTTGTACAAATAGGTATACCCAACCTCCACAACCAGACATGTCTACCCTGTAATACACTACCAAGTGTTGCAGATCCCATAACCAGGACCTAACACAACATGGGTGCAAGATGTTAACAGTATTACATCCCACCTGTATGATGTCAGGCTGGTATTGGTAACATATGCAGTACAGTCTGGCTCCGATAGGAAATGTAAATAGTAGAAGCTATCAACATCCCCAGGATAGATGTACACAGACACATATATGCAGATACAGATATATATATATATATATATATATATATATATATATATATATATATATATATATATATATATATACACATATATATAGATATACATGTGACTACACATACACACACAGAGATATGTACGGTAAGATACTTATGTAGTAGGTGCACACAATATGGAACAGCCACTATGCCTACAGTTGACACCTTAACGACTGGACACTGGATGAGCCACCCATACAAATGTCATTCATTGCCTGCAACATATACTCACAGGGAGGTCATGGGATAAAACACCACACACAGGCTGCAGAAATGGAAAACCTTTATTTGTGTACTATTACAGATATATATGCCATGTCATGTAGCTGTCCAGAAACTGACATCCATATAAACAGAGTAATTCAACTGTGAAACAGTTATACTAATACAGTAGTCTGGAAAGGTTCACAACTATTGCTGTCCAGGCCAAGCCCTTCGAATTGTACAATAGTAAAGACAGACTGGGCCACAGGATACCAAACAATCAACAGTAAGTAATGCAGGTGTATAGTTCAGCAGCTTCTATCTACACTCTGTACACAATCACTAGGTGGTAAAGACTTCAGTTGACCACATGGGATGTAACTGTTATATAACAAGGCATAACTGATGCCATCACAAGCACACTGACAAACAGAACAGTCTGTATGGCAGGAGGCAGTAGGCCTGCATTAACCCAATTTATGTAAGTAATGTCAATATAGGTGAATTGTATGGTACTGTACATCCAGATACGTTAAGGCAGCTCACCCCTGATACCCCCAGACTCAGTAATACAGGCCCATATACAACTGTTACATACACTGGCCTCTGGAGTGCATATGGGCACACATGTATGTTGTAGGTGAAGCCCACACATATATGTCCCCAGACCCACCGTATGTGTGGGAGATACAACAGCAGTGGACTGATGGCAGGAATAGCAGCGTGATATATGTATATGTGCATATGTATCACTATCTGTATACGTGTAGACATATATTGCTCTGTATATGTATATATCTGGGTGTGTATATGTATATCTATGTACATATACATACCCATCTATATATGTCGATATGTATATGTGTATATATCTATATAGATATCTGGATAATTATATATACATATATTTCCACCATATGTCTTGAACATAGAGTGTAGGCCTACCTCAGCCCCTATAGTCCCAATTTCATAGTGTAAGGGGATGTCAGATATGTATAACAGGTATATTAGTAGTCTATTGCCACTGTAATAGTGATTGTCTTCACAGACATGGTGTGTGTGGGAGGTCACATCTGCTTTTCACATGTGCGCCATTGCCTACTGACAGACATCCTAAGGACATCATAGTACAGTACCGCTGCTAGTGCGTAATGCTCCTGTGGACTACAGCAGAGATATTGGCCAATAAATGTGGACATTCTGACACACTCTGGACAGTCCAGAGGTATACACAGAACCCCTTAGTGCAAAACATGTGGACCAAGCCTGACAATGTGGATGTTAACAGCCATGTAGATGGGTATAACACGTAATGACTGGTATACATTTACCCCCATAGGGTATGCAGTCACACACCCCTGTCTGTCCTGACACATACTAACCGCTGGTACAGAGATGCCATGGCCACATACTACCCACTAGATATTGACATACATCTGTACAGCATCCCACTGCTCTGTCTGACATACATGACTAAGGGAGTCTTGGCAGCAGTACATCTGGCAAGTATCTGGACATGACATCTCACTGGGTAAGTACATTAAGCTGCTAGGCATGTAACAAAGCACTGTACAGGCTACAGGCAGACTGGATCAACACTGGCCTACATTTCCTATGGGGGAATGCACATGTACCTGCATATATAGCAGGTTCTACAGGCATGTCACAGCACAGGGTAATATACACCTGTGTGGAAGTGCATAGCTACAGCCAATGTGGACACAGCCACAGCCACATATGGTACACTAGCATAATATTACAGTATATCGACTCTCTGTTCAACACCATCCTCATATGTGCCACTCACACACAAATCCTACATATACAGGGCCGCTACACAGTGTAGTCCGATGCCTGTCTGTGGTATGGGACATGTGTGTGTATGGGCATACAAACATGTAAGCCGATATGGTAACATACAGTGGAGCAGCATGTAATATCAGATAGGATGGGACCAAGAACAATGACATCTACCACAATCTGTGCACAGGCCAAAGTACATATTAACATTACACACACTGTTGACATTCACCATAAGTACACAGACCTCAGTACTGTACACACAGCCACAGAATGTCCAGGTTATGTCATCAAATATAACCCCTAATGTACATAACATGTGTAGCAGTCTGATATCTCACTGGCTTGTTATCAGATATGATGTCACTAATTATGGTGTACAGCACATATGCACCTCTTAATGTTTGACATATGTACAAAAGTTGACAGAGGTGTGGCTGGAAGCACATACACAGGGCCACTATTGACATGTTGCTGTGATAACCTCATATATTTACTGTTGTAACAGGGTTTGTTGCAACATATGTCCTATGATAGGATATGAAGTCAGTAACCGTCATGGTTCCACCATCTACAGACTGCAATCCTCACACTACCTTCTGAAGTCCACAGATAGGTGCTCTGTGGGTAACACATGAAACCAAAAGCACCACATACTGCCCAGTCTGCAGAGGACCCTACAGATGGGGATTCCTCATACACATATCACTGACATGGCAGGTATTAAAACGTGTAGGACAGCCATATCCACACACACCCTGTTAAACCAACATTACTCCAAATGAAGTACAGCAGCACTTACAGTCTGTAGTCAGGTCAGGCACCTCCCCCTCCTGTGTGTTGCCCTGTTTCCACAGTGTATGTTGTTAGAGGTAAATCCCCAGTCCATCTGAGATGCTGTTTGCCAAACAACAGATCAAGTTCCTGTTCACAGTGAATGGAAAGGCCCAACACCAACATGATGTTCCTAGATATTGGAGTGTGTTTCCATGCATTTGGCTATGGGAATGTTACCACAGCTGTTCCACATGCAATCAGCTAGAGGAGAGCTGCAATTCGTGCAGAGGCCCTTAGCTGGTTATGAGCATCACTTAAAATACACATGCTGCTGCCTAAGCAAAGCAGGTGAAGGTCTCCACATCCACCAGAGAGGGAGTGAGAGAGGCAGACAGAGTCAAAGACACGTCAGGAATGCATATGTGATGGTGAGTGACATCTGCAACAGGGATATGGTAGCTATATGGTAGGTGTAGTACACGTGCCTGTCCGCATGAGCAGGTGCCAGCGACAACACAGCCACAGTCTCACAGGGAAGCACACACATTGACACACTTGGCAGGGCCAGGAATACAACTCATCACTAGTGAGATTGCCACAACACATTACTGTGCAGGTATCACATGCACCACAGGGGTCATACGAAGTTCATATGGGCAAAGGGTATGGGGAGGTGGCTGACATCAGACAGCATGCTTCAGTATGCCAATGGGGGTTGTAGTGAGTGTGAATGTGATCATACATATCATACAACACACACACACACACACACACACACACACACACACACACACACACACATACACACACACTGCCAGTACTGACGTGCATGGGTGCATTTCTTCACGGGTGTGTGGTGGTCGGCTGTGCCAGATGGCTATACAAGGCTTAGGTGATGGGTATACCTTGGCATCAGGTCACATGACAATGGTCTGCATTGTGGCTTAGGGGTGTAGTGTCTGGATTTGCCCACACAGATGAGTATTGTATCCACCATCCAGTCACCTGGGTGACTATTGCATGTGGCCAACGCTGTGCATCACTTGCCATGTAGGTGTTCCTTAGTCCATGACATGGACGGTGTCTGGGATGTACACGCCTCCCACATGCATGTACAGTGGCATGTGGAACTGTACCTGACGTGTCTGGCCCATGTTGTGTATACAGATTATCATCAGATGTGCCAGTCTTGGCCTCCTGTGGTGAGAACTGGTAATGAACAGCAGGTTTACCCTGCACCTACATTGATAGTATGCTAATGGCATTCCCTGGTGTCAGTGGCATCTGTCCATACAGGGCATGTTTTCAGGCATGGTATGTCCTTTGTGGGTCACATGTGATGGCACCACAGGTGTTGCAGGTGTCCAGTGGGGAACATGGGGAAGGTGCATTGTCTGCATGCACGTACCTATTGGACAGATGGACAGGGTGCTATGCCCTCTGTAGCCCACTGCAATCACTCCATAGTAACTATCACTGGGCAATATGCAGTGTTCTACCAACATATTGGCTGTTGCCTAGACAAGTGTATGTGTGTGTGTGTGTGTGTGTGTGTGTGTGTGTGTGTGTGTGTGTGTGTGTGTGTGTGTATGAGACATGGGTTTTTGAGTGTTCTCTTGGTTATTCTGGGGTTGCTAACTGTGTTTGCCTGGCCTTGATGCCACATGTATGGATATGGATCTGCACCCCATTATATCAGCTATTTCACATCTGTTATCCATGTACAGTGGACAATGTGATATATACTAGGGCCACCACATAAGAAATTTGCAAAACCCACTCCACATTGGGCCCAGTTGTTACACAGTCACAACCACCTCCACACAGGATACGAGTTACAAACACAGACACACACACACACCTGTCATGCTAGGATTAGAACTCCTAGCTAACTAGTTTATTACACTACAGGACTATACAGTTATAGTATGTGCCACAGGGATTACTAGAGTACATCTTCCCCAAAGGTGTATTTCACATTGGATGACATCAGAAGGATTTCCAAAGTAGGGCATTTCAATTGTAGGGAGTGTGGCTAGGCTAAAATGCATTGCTCCCTACACAGACATTGAAACACACACAAAACATCCACAACCAACATGTGTGGGTATAGAACCCCTAACAGAGGTCTATATCACACTACAGCATGGAGCTGTTATAGGATCACCATGAGGATTACTGGAGAACTCCTTCCCCAAAGGTGTATTTCAAATTGGATGACATCAGCAGGATTGCCAAAGTAGGGCATTTCAATTGTAGGGGGTGTGACTAGGCTAAAATGCATTGCTCCCTACACAGACATTGAAACACACACAAAACATCCACAACCAACATGTGTGGGTATAGAACCCTTAACAGAGGTCTATATCACAGTATAGCATGGAGCTGTTATAGGAGGCACCACAGGGATTACTGGAGAACTCCTTCCCCAAAGGTGTATTTCACAATGAATGACATCAGCAGGATTGCCATAGTAGGGCATTTGAATTGTAGGGAGTGTGGCTAGGTTAAAATTCATAGCTCCCTACACAGACAAAGTCAGACGGACACACACACAAACACACACACACTTGTCAAGTCTGGGATTAGAACTCCTACCCAACTAATGTATCACACTAAAGCTGTGCACAGTTATAGGATGTGCTACAGAGATTACTGGGCTACAACCTTCCCAAAGGTGTAGTTCTAGGTGGATAAAATCAGCAGCCTTGCCAAAGTTGAGCATTTGACTTGTAGGGAGTATGACTACCCTAAAAAGCATTGCTCTCTACTCAGACAGAGTCAGACAGACACACACACAAACACACACTTGCCAAGTCTGGGATTAGAACTCCTACCTAACCAATGTATCACACTACAGCAGTACGCAGTTATAGGACATGCTATGGAGATTACTGGGTTACAGGCCTCCCAGAGGTGTATTTCTAGGTGGATGACATCAGCAGCCTTACCAAAGTAGAGCATTTCAATTGTAGGGAGTTTGACTACCCTAAAAAACATTGCTCTCTACACAGATACACACACACACACACACACACACACACACACACACACACACACACACACACACACACACACACACACACACTCCAAGTCTGGGATTAGAACTCCTACCTAACTAGTTTATCACACTGCAGCAGTATGCAGTTATGGGAAGCGCCACGGAGATTACTGGGCTACAACTCTCCCAAAGGTGTATTTCACAGTGGATGACCTCAGCAGGCTTGTCATAGTAGGGCTATGGGGAGGGCAGTGTGTGTGCATGGGCCATAACCCATTCATCTAGAGGTTGACACACCACATGTGGGCACACACAGGGTCATATTTCACAGGTACATGTATACAGATGCTAGATGACTACTTCCTTGTACAGTCATGTTGCACAGCTAGCACGTGCACAACATAGTCTGTACTGCTGACAGATACCGGTGGCTAGTATCTACAGTGAGTGACATCTGAACCTCATGTGGTTGTGGCCCTTTGGCTGTGTGCTGGGTGAGACAGGCCTGGATGGCTCCTTGTCACAGTCTCCCTCTTCCACACATCTATGTATGTCTACCTTTGGCTTATTATAGTGTGTTGTACTTAGATATATGTCTGTATTCCTGTCCACTGTGTGTGCAAAGCATGTGTGGTGCATACTGAGGAGTGTCTGCAGTAACATCTGTGACTGCCAGATATGTCTGGTCCACTGATGTTTTCAGACATGGCCTTCATGTGTTTAAGTGTGTGAGCATGCCCAGTATGACCTTTCAGTGTGTTGTTGACTGACATTGCCTTCATTTCACTAAGTATTTGAGCATGGCCAGTATGCCCATCTATATTGAATGTGTGGATCAAGCCCAGGTGGTCTGTACTGCAGTGCTGACCTATGTGTTGTACACCTACAGGTAGCATACTGTTTCTGCAGGGTATCCGTCGATCATTTGGCATTGACTGTTACTACATTTCTACATAGGATGGGGGATTACACCTGACTATTTCTACATAGGATGGGGGGCACACCTGACTATTTCTACACAGGATTGGGGGGCACACCTGACTGTTACTACATTTCTATGTAGGGGGGGCAGACCTGACTATTTATACATTTCTAAACAGAATTGAGGGGGGCACACCTGACTGTTTCTACATTTCTACACAGTATGGGGGGGCACATCTGACTGTTACTATATTTCTACGTAGGGGGGCAGACCTGACTATTTATGCATTTCTACACAGGAATTGGGGGGGCACATCTGACTGCTACTAGACATGTCTACGTAGGATTCAGGGGGAGACCTGACACTTGTACACATTTGCTATGACTGTACTGGTATGTCAGGTACTCCATTTCATTCTGTAGTCTTACCTATCATGCTGCCTAGAGGCATACCAGTGTACTACAGATCTTAGCTTTTATTTACCTACATATTAGTTTCAGACTTCCTACCCTTCAGAACTGACATCCCACTGCCTGACCTGCTGTTGTCTATCTGTGTAGGCTTGGGGGGGAGGTTACCCATAGGCATCATTCAGAGGCCATAGTAGAGCCTTTGTTTGTGTTTCTCTACACCTGTCCTACTGGCTGTGACTATTGTTGGATATGTGAACCCCCCTGACTGGCATGTGTGAATCACTTACTTTGTGGGTGTCCCAGTATTGAGGGTGGTGCTGCAGAGCTGCCTATGTCGGATGCACATAGTACACTCCCTACACATGGTTAAGCACAGGTAGTGTAATGTTTTACATCCCTTTTACTGTATGTGAGAGTCAGAGAGAGGTGTTAATCCTCGGGTCCCTTCTGTGTCAGTGTATGTGCTATGAGTTGCCTCTTTCCCAAGGCCAGGGCATACTGGGCACGCCTCCTTCTGCCTAATGGTGCAGGCTCAAGTTGTTCCTCCTCCGAGTCATTCTGTGCCTGTGCAGGCCTTGGCAATGGTGGGGGGCTGTGTGGCCCTGCCCCGTGCTGTTCCTGCTGCAGCTGTTTCCACAGGATCATATTGTGTAGCATGGCACATACGAGGACAATTTGGGTACATGTAGCTGGTGAGTACTGCAAGGCTCCACCGGATGTGTCCAGGCACCGGAACTGTGACTCTGAGCATCCCAAACACACGTTCTACTATAATTCTGGTCTGTGCGTGTGCCTCATTATGGAGTTCTTGTTTGGGTGTGTGTGCATTTCTGATGGGTGTCATCAGCCACAGCACCAGTACGTATCTAGCATCCCCCACTAGGTGACCGTCAGGGATGTCCCCATTGGAAAATCTCTGGTACAGCTGCATCAGATGTCAGATGTGGGAATCGTGATAGCTTCCAGGGCAGCCAGCATGCACATTCATTATTATGCCCTGGGCATCGCACATGACCTGACAGTTGATGGAGAGGAAGCCCTTGTGGTTGATGTAGACCCTACCCTGCTCATGGAGTGGTGCTTTGATGCATATGTGCATGCAGTCTATAGCACCTACTACCTCAGGGTATTCTGCTATTTGGTGGAACAGTTGCATATTGCTGGCCAACACCTCATGGGTGTTGGGGAAATATACATGCTCACCGACATGTGCTGACATGGCATCCAGGAACTGGTGGAGTACCATGGATGCTGATGCATGTGAGATCCCCATCATGTCCTCAGTTGGCCTTTGGAAAGTACCTGTAGCTAGTATTCTTAGGCCTACACATACCTTGGTATCCACTGGGATGGGTTCCCCTCTGTTAGTTCTGTGTGTCAGGCATGGCCAGCACAGCTCACCAATTTGCTGTAGGATGTCCCTGTCCACCCTATAGTGCTCCACTATCTCCAGCTCATGTAGCCCCTGGTAGGTTACCCTGGGTCTGTACACTCTTCTCCATCTCCTCACTGTGGGTTGGTTAACAGCATTCACATCCTCACCACCCTCAGCCTCTTCTACAAGTTGTTGTATGATAGCTATAGCAGCCCCTATCATTTTGCTGTTATGAGTGTTACAAGTTGCCCGCTTGTTTACACCGATGGTGTAGAGTGTGGGAAAAACCAGAGAGGAAGGTGTTTGTATAGTTTATAGTAGTTTTCTGGGCGGGCTGGTCTGCTGCCTGTGTAATTGGCTGATTCTAATACATTTCACCTGCCAGCTATGCTAGTTCTCCTTGATTACCTTCCTACTGCTGCTTTCCCTTCCCATTGCCTTCTTGTTTAAGCCAGTGGGCGCGCCGCGCAAACAGAGTGCTCAAATGTCCACAGTACTGCTATTTCCTGGTTTAACTTCTTTTTTCTTCCTTTTAAACCCAGTGTGCGGCACACACACATGCTTAGGCAATGTAAAGAGTGCTAGGCAAGGTCAGACACCCCCTCTATCTTAGCTGTGCTAAGCTATGAGCAAACCCGAGCCACAGGGCTCCAATCCACTTACAGTATGCCTGACACCCCCCCATGATGTCACCTTACTCCTAGGCTTGCACCAAGCTATTCCTACTCTTACACTGTTGAGACCTGACTAACATGCTGGGGAAAACTGGGATTCACTATCATTCCCCTCATTTGCATAGGATTGCCTGCTAATGCATAGTTAAATATCTCACACTGAGCTTCCCCCCTTAGCAACCACTACTCACTGGCCATATTGTCTTCTGCCTGCCATTGACTTGCATGGCAGAATTGTGATTGTACTTAGAATGCTTGATTTAGGTTTACTTTGTTATTTTCCACCCAATCCCATTTGCGCATCGCTGCCCTATGCTTAAACAGCCGAGATCGGCTAAAAAATTTTAGCATGTTTGCAATGTCAATGGCCTTATACTTGGCCATTCGCATGCTTACTACATGATATGCAGCCTTTATTTGGTGCTGTCACAGCTCCGTTTTGGAGTTTGCAGAAATGTACTCGGTTACTAACCGAGTACATTTCTGCAGATTGCACTAGCCCTGCACGGCCGGTTGCAAGCTTCCTGGATCGCAAAATCACCTCATTTGCATGGATTTCTCCTGCAAATGGGGTGATTTGCATACAGGGGCTTAGTCCATGCAGGATTAGTGCAGGAGTGCTCGTGCACGCCCCTGCAGGCTGTTCATGGATCGCACGGCAGACATATTGCCTGCTAGAGCTCCTGCATTGATCCTGCATGCCGTGCAAGGCATACAGAATCCGGGGGCCTGATGTTAACCATTTTTTTTACTTTTTGCACTCAAACAGTTTCTCTTTCTAAACTTTCCACATTTCATCTACAGTTTTTCCACTGAACACCTCACTTCATTTAGTTTTATATAGTAACTGTTTTGCTTCCCTATAATCTGTAATTAACCTTCTGTGCATTGTCTTAGATTTCAGTTTGGCAGAATTATCTAGCAACAAATTAACCTTAATAACCCCATGATCACTGCACATTAATGGTGGTAAAACTTGACTTGAAGTTAGAGTAATTTATTTGGAAACACAAACAATATCTAGTATATTCCGTCCCCTGGTAGTTTTTTTTTTACAATCTGAAGCATTTGTTGTTCCTGAATATACTCTGTGAATAATTTCTTTACTAATGTTGTTGAATCAATATTATTCCAGTCTGTTTCTGGTAAATTTAAGTCCCCAGCTAATATTATTCTTCCCTCCTGTGTTTCATGTAAGAAATGTATGAATTCCTCTAGGTCATCTGCACTTGACTTTGGTGGTCTATACACTCCAATTGTTATATGTTGCAGGGTTGTATTTATTGTCACAGTTACACAGTCTATAGTATTGGTGTTATTTAGATAAGTCATACAAATGGGCGCAGAGTAATGGAGTTTCATTTAAGTGTGTTAAAACTTAGATTATGCATTTTGGTAGTCCAAGAATTAGACATCAATATAGAATGTATGCAAATATTTGGGGAGTTTATAGGTTCATAGGTAGGTAATAGGCTATCGGCCCAAGGGCCTACATAAGCCTAGCCAGCAAGGTACCATAGCTTACGCCACCCAAGAAAGTTATTTTCCTGTGCCACTGTCCAGCAGAGACACAGAAGTGATCCCCGGGGTGTATTTCCTATTTCCCATCCACTCATCAAGATTTTTCTTGAAGAGTGCTAATGAAGAACTTTGCTTGACATAGATGGGTATGTATGCAATATGAGGACCTTGGAATTTTGACTGACAACAATTTGCAGTTTTCTGGCCATATAAATAAGGTGTCGAAGTTATGTTACGCTTCTATGTGCACCGTATTTAGAGTGAGTCCATTAGTGTTGATAAGGTACTGATAACAATATACAAAGCTATAACACCTGTAATGGAGCACGGGAGTGGGTTTTGTATATATTCTAAATTACAAATAAATAATTTAGAAAACAGTACAAATATTCTGCAATACCAGTTATCAGGTCAGACTAAAAAAGCTGAAAATATACTTTTTTGCTTAACAGGATATATACAAGTGATTTGATATGGATATATAAATGTTTTAAAAAACAATATATGTAGTACTTTGGGGCTGAATTTTGTCATCTGTGAAAAAGTTAGCAGGAATAACACCAATTTGGTTATGTTAGGGGTAGTAAATTCAAAACTAGGAGCAAATTCTTTTCACTTCAGATCGGGGAGTCAATGGAATTAACTTGCTTAAAAATCAGGAAGGAGCACAATCTTTTAAGTTTTACAAATATTGTAGACTTATGGTTTGGAGATCTGGTATACCATACCAGGGCTGAGTAAAACAAGGCCTTTAGTGATCTCATCTGTGATCCTTGGCCATAAAAACACATTTTAACATTGTAATCTCTTCAAACTCTATTTCCACTTCAGGCTAAAATCCTATCTGATTAAGAAGGCAAAGTTTAATTGTCCAGTGGCTGGACACAAAACCTTGCTTGCTATGCACATAAAACTGACCTATACTTTTACTTTTTTGATGTCTAAACCACAAAATTAACTAATCTTGCTTGAATTCTTGATGTCCCTCATCTCAAGATTTTAAACTATTTTTTTGTAAATATGTACATATTTTAATGCATGTTACATGTTTCCTAATGATAACATTCTGTAGGCACCTATAAGAGCACTATTATTTATGTATGGTCCCACGCTGAGACTGAAATTGGTTGTTGTTGATCAGTGCTCTACCCCAGTTAAAATGTATTTATTACCTGTATTATAGGTTCATAGGTTGGTACTAGGTTATCGGCCCTAGGGCCTATACAAGCCTAGCCATAGTCATAAATAATTTATTTATTATCTGAGTAGGTAGGCTAGTCTTTTAATCCTTTTTAGCCACAAGTTGTGCTCATAAATCTGCAGGATGCTACTACTGATTATGTGTAATAGCAGTTCTATGATTTCACAGTGCAGCAAGTTGGTTCACACATTTGATTACAATGAAATATTTCAAAATAAGTTGTTTTAACGTAATTCCTAGCAAAGAGGTAAATAAATAAAATGGACAGGCAAAATAAAAGATCATATTCTTACAATACCCATTCTGTTTACCTCATTCTTAGAATACAAACTGCATGGTTTGAAAACTATGTGCAATATCTTCTACATCCCAGAAAAACTTCATAGATTCTATCCAGATATTCCAGGTTACTAAATAAGATATAACCAAGGCAGGTAGCAGTTTTAAATTCAGAGACTCGTAAGTCAAAAGTAGGGACCTATATATGTTAACTCTAATATCACTGTCTTTCAGAGTATTCCCCCTTTCTGTGTCTCAGAGAATTCCCTTTTCCACGTATTGAGATTTTGGAGTAAGTAATGCAGATGGGGGATGCAAAGGGAGCTTTCCATCCAGCAAAAAAAAAAAAGTCTTTAAAAGAGAACAACAGTTGTTGCCATTGTTGTTCTTTAGTTTCATTTTTGTTTCTGTTATGCTAGGATATGCAATTACAGATCCCAGAACTGCAATAGGGAGACAATCTAAAGATCACAATCGACTGGTTACACACTATAGCCACATTTCCAAAATGATTTACCCTGTGGGATATGTTAGCTAATCTTTTTTCTTTTTTTCTAAGGATGCTACAACCATTAATGCCTTATCCATTAGGCCCCAATGGCCTAATGGATAAGGCATTGGCCTCCTAAGCCAGGGTCTGTGGGTTTGAGTCTCATTGGCTTGATATAATTTTAATACAAGTAGAACATTTTGAGGTTGGGGTTGGCATAATTGTCAAGGTGTTTACCTCAAACAGAAAAGGTGCGGTGTTTAATTCCCACTAAGGGAAGATAGCTAGGATTAAAATGGTCCACAAGAACAACTAGTCTAGTCCTTGTTTTTGAATCTATAATCTCGTCTGCATGGGTGTCATGAAGTTTGTCACTTCTGACTTGAGTAGCATGAAGTTGGCTTTGGAGAAGTTTTTTATAGAGGTTTCCCTACCTGGGGGTGGCGGTGGGATGTGGATGTCAAGGGAGATTAGCTTATGGTCAGACCTGACCAACGAGGGGGTGACCACTGGTGTGGAGCATCAATCTCTCATGTTGGTAATGACCAGGTCTAAGATATTTGAACCCCTGGTGAGACTATGGATTAGTTGGTCCAAAGCATTGGAATTTATGAATTCCAAGAACCGTTGGGCAAAGGTGTTGGTACCCGAGTAGTTTTCCCAATTAATGGCAGGGTAATTGAAATCACCCAGTATTAGGGTGTTTGGTTGTATCTTAATATTTTCTAGTATGTTTAGAAAGGTGTAGTGAGAATCTTGGGGCATGGTGGGGGATCTGTAGCAAGCTACAATTTGGATTGCACTCTTACCTAGTGTTAGTTGCACCTGGAGAATTTCAGAAGCATTGTGTTGGGCAACTAGCCTGGAGGTGTGAATATCCTCGGTGAATATGGACACTCCTCCGCCTTTAGTGCTTCACTCCTGGTTTGGTGGCCGAAAAGTATGGTAAGAGTTGTAGCCTGGTATTGCAGGGGTGCTCCCTGGAGTCTTGAACCAGGTCTCAGTTACTGCACAGATATTGATGTTCTCCATTTTTAGGAGTGCCTCGAGAGAGTGCATTTTGAGGTTTAGACTTTTAGCATTGGATAGCATTACCTTCAGATTTTACATGCTTATATCTGTTATGGTGGTGGTTTTGTCCTTTGAGCCTTGCCTAAAAAAAGGCACTATAGGGGTGGCAAGAGCCTTAGCCAGTAACCTGAATCCCAGGGGCGAAAGGTGCAGACCATCTCTGGCAAAGCATCATGGTTTGTCGATCATGTTGTCCCAGGCAGACAGATACTGGATCCCCTTTGAATGACACCAGAAACTTAGCCAATTGTTGAAGTCAATCATTTTGTCCTTATATTATGGTATCATTCTGGGTGAAGGCAGGATGCTGCTCAGGGCTAGGGTCATACCTGCCTGGGCCACATGATCCAAGAGCTCTTCCATGTCTCTTTTCATGTAGTCCAGGGAGGTACATCTCAAGTCATTCACTCCAACATGGACAATGACAGAATCGTATTTCTACTTGTTGTGGCGTGACTTAAGTGCATGCATTATGTGGCTGATCCTGGCACCCGACAGGCAGCTGACAGTAATTTGTCTCCTTGTTCAGCCTGGTGAGTGGGACATCAGTGTGCCTGACTATAGAGTCACCTATGACTAAAGTGTTGGATGCATTGCCTTGCCTTAGGGGCTGTTGTTTGGTGGCACACTGGTGTTTTGAGCTATGTGTCACTTTGGTTGTGACTGGTGTTTGTTTGCATTTCAGCTTCGGAGGTCCTTGCTGCTTGGGAAGGTTAATGTTAAGGGCTTCTGCATAAGTGGGTTTAGTGTTACTATGTGTGGATGTTGGTGGCATGAGTTTTGAAGGGCTATGTGTTGCTTGAGGTGTAGTGCAGGTGTTAACCTTCTCCTCTTGACTGTCTAACACAATCTTGGCTGGAGAGAGCTTTGCTTACAGTTTGGCTATGTAAGTGCATCTCTCGCAGGTTGTAGTGTTGGGTAGTAGGAGGAGAGAGTTGTCTGAGTATATGAGGTAATTGCTGCATTGCCCCACTATGCCCAGATTCACCAGGTGGACAGGAGAAATCACTGGAAGCTGACCCTTGGACATACCTGACTCGGTGTTTCTTTTGTAAAGTACAAGAGCTGTTTTCCCTTACCTTTGCAAGGTACTTTGCAATTATAGGCTGTTTAGTGCCTATGATTAATTTCTCCTTATTAACAAAGAGAATTGAGTGCTTATATCAGTTTAAGGCTTCCTTGTGCTTTCCAGCAGGTTTGTGTTAGTCACAGGGATTCAGATTTTAGTGCTACTACTGAAAAAACAGCTAATTCTAAGGGAAAATTTGAAGAGCAGGCGCACCAGGAATAGTTTAAAGTGCTAGACTAATAAGCTAATAAAAGTGCAGGAGAACACAGAACTAGTAGATCTAAGGGAAAAAATGAAAGAGCACCACTCAGAAGCTTACAAAAAATCCTAGATACAGCAAATTTGTATCTGGGCTACACTAGTTCAAGGAAAGGTAGGAAACAGGTTTTTTTTTTGTTTTTTTTTTTAGTAGAACGTGAAGAGGCAGAAGATAATGAGATAATTCAATATGCAGAAGTTAAAGGGGGGGGCCTTTGCTAGGTTCTCACTATTAACAGTAGAATGAGCTGATGTAATGTGACTGGGTGGGAGTGTCCAGTATCGACTTAATACCAGAGGCGGGCAACTCAAAGCCACCAAGACATAAGACCACCACAAAAACAGGGTGGGTGGGTGGCAAAAACAGTTGGACAGATTACAGAGATATTAAATCAAAAGTGCAGATGAAAAATGAGAATAAACCCTTATCTTTTCTGAATACCACAGCAGGCAGTAAATCAGTCCCTCAGCAACAGCTTGAGTAACAGGTATATCTGATTTAAGGCACAGAAAGCAGAAAACAGACCTATTATCCAGCTGGATTTAATTAGTCCTTTTAGTTTCCTGTTTAGGGGTTAGTGTTGCCGCCTCACAGCAAGAGGTTCTCTGGTTCGATTCTCAGCTGGGGTGCCTTCTGTGCGGAGTCTGCATGTCCTCCCTTTGGTCACGTGGGTTTCCTCCGGGTGCTCCGGTTTCCTCCCACATCCCAAAGACATGCAGTAGGTGGATTGGACACACTAAATTGACCCTAGGTGTGAGTGTGTGCATGTGTGTGCCTTCTGTGGAAGGTTGGGCACCGGGCTGGCAACTCGACACCGTAAAATTCCACTGCCAATCATGAGCGGACAGGTGATCCGCTGTAGCGACCCCTAACCGGGAAAAGCCGAAAGAAGAAGAAGATTCCTGTTTAGTTTTTTAGTGAGCTCTTGTCATTATGAGAATTGCTGTTTCTAACTTTGGCCACAACTTTTTATATTATTGATTATTTAATATTAAATTATTTTTCTCTTATTATTGTCAAATTATTATTGTATTATTAACACATCCATTACTATTGGATCAAAGTTAATTTGCTGATCTTTCATCATAAGGCTACTCTAACAATAACAGTCATAATGTTTTTGTCTCTCTTATAATTCTCCTCAGGACTCTGCTGCAAAGGGGTCTTGCATGGCCCATTCAGACTACCCCAGTGAACAAACATAAATAAACAATTAGCAATTTAGGAAGTATGAGACAGCCTACACTGCAATAAACTATACTACTGGCTCAGTGATAAATAAAGGAACTTTCAGCATTGTGTAGGGTCAAGAGGTTTCTTCTATAAACCTTATCTTATTCCAAACTTTTTAATAATTCAAGCAACAATACATTTGGTGACACCATTGGTTACTATATTTAACCACTTCCTAGAGAAGGGACTGGTTCCTGATTCTTGAAAAAGTTAACTGTTGATCTGTTTATAATTTAACCCAATCACAAATCAGAATAAACAAAATAAACTCAGCAAAATAAACTCAGCCATGACCAGTTCAATACCCTGACTGACCTATTTAATACAAGGACAAAGGTAACCCAAACTTAGCTCACAGAGGTATATACCCTTATATCTTCTCTCCCCACCCTCACAACAAACAATTCCCTCAACCATTAGATCTCTTTTATCCCATCATCAGGAAGAGAACTTAATTTTCTGCCCACACTAAATTACTTCCTTCTTACCTACCACCATTCGATTAACTATCATCCTTACCTTCTATCTGAAAAGCGTTCTCTTTGTTACACACTGCTCAGACATGTAATTGTTATTTCTGTATATCTAATCCATCTACCAACAATGACAGTTTTTGTCTAAATGATTATTTCTAACTACATGTAACCTTGACTATTACCTGTCACTGATGTTGTTAAATGTTTATAGACTTCTCTGTAACCACAATTTGTAGTGTAAATTAATTTCAGTGTGGAGCTTTTCTCCCCGGGCCTCCGCTGAAAATGGATATGTATCCAGTCGGACTTTCCCAGTTAACAAATGTAAAATAAAATAAAATAAATAAAAATAATGGTGGTGACAAAAACTTTAGTATTACATACCTCTCAGCTGACCAGATTTTCACAGAATATCCAGATTTTTGTCTCATATTTTTTAGTCTGTTCCTCATAAAATGTGGTTTTCTGGCAAATCATTGATGTTTGGCGTCAATAAAAGATGAAAAACATTTTAGTTTTAGACTATGTATCATTCAGAAAATGAACACTGATGCAAAATCTATTATTTTATCAACTTTCTATGTTTTCTAAGAGCAACATTTAATATATTCTCCTGATTCTGGGCCTTTGAATCCCCCATTATTTTTGGCTTTGTCCAGATTTTTGTGCTAAGAGGTTGATATGTATGATTAGTAACTATAAGTCCATAAGCTTGACACCTGTGTGAAGGTAAATATTATGAATATTACCACAGAGAACAAAGTGTAACTAGAAAACAAATCCATTCTTTTACCAAAAAGTTCTAAGCCAACAGTATCAATGTTTAAAAAGTGTCTCTAATTTGGGGCCTTTTTCACTGATTGTTTTCCCTTTGTCCCTGATTCTGGAGATCAAAGTTCAGAACTATGGCTTTTTGGCTTCTGACAAGATGCCACGTGAAAAGGTTTCTTTTGATTGGCATAATTGTCTGGTCACACTTCACACCTCTCAGGATGCCAGTTAACGCAAACAATAGACTACTCTGACAATATAATTTAAATACAAATAGGAAATCCAAGTGAAAGAGTAAACAGTTTGGGGACTTCAGAGATGTGCTTGCACTCAGAATGATTCAGAATACTTGATACATGCTCTTCCAAACAAGATTTCTTGACAGAGACCATGATTTCCTAACTATCAGGAAAAATTCAAAACAGATGACAGCCCTGTATAAACTACCTACTAATAAGGGAAATTATGCCTGACCTATAAGACAACAGACTATGAATTGCTAAGAGCTGTAATAGGCATCTGTATGTTTCCACTTTTGGAATACTAGATCCCAAGATTATAACTATATGATTGGATTGCATTAACATAACTAAGTGAAGGGTTTGATTTCTTACACAACAAATTATAGTATCATGGAACAAACTTCTTACTGATATCAGGAATGAGGATTTAAGACATTCATAGATAGCTGGGTGGGTCGGTTTAAGAAACAACTTTTATAATATTAAGGAGGCTGCATTTTTCTTGATGGTCTTCAGGCCTGAAATACAGGTAAGGATCACTATGCAACTAGCAGACCACAAAAAAGGTGAACACTTACATACGCATTAAAACACAGTTTGCTCCCTTCTCTGAAAATGTGTAGCCCAAGTGTCATAATACAGAACTATTTGTAACTGAGTCATCAGTTGTCTAGGCTGCAAAAGGTCTGAGATAGTGTGAGTTTCATCTACGTTACCTAGAGAAGAAAGAACAGCAGGACGTCATTCCAGCAATAAGAACTTTTCCAGGCTACCCCCCCCCCCCCCGTTATTTATAGTACTACATTTATTTGGACACGTCTGCAGGCGTCTTTTGTCATGTCTATAGTTTATCATGGTATTACAAACAGCTCAATGGTACTATTCTTAGTATTAGTGTTTTCAGTAACACACTATATTTTTTAATGCATTTTCAGTAGTTGCCTTCTGTCACCATATTTCTGGTGTTTTTCAGGTCAGTACAATCCATTTTTTTTTCTGCCACTTGATAACAGTTTAGTGCTACACTTGTTTCTCTCCCCTTGCTTGGCCTCATGCCATATTGTGCAGAGTAATTAGTTTTGAGAGACTTGTTAATTAGTTTGTGTTTATTGTTAGAGTTTATTTTATTGCAATTTAAATGCTTTTACTGCTGACTACTTTGACCATGGCTAATGTTTGGTATAGTTGATGCAGCATGTCTAGAATAGAGAAAAAGGAAATTCAGGGAATTCAGCTAATATAAATGTGGGGTAAAAAAACCCACTTCAGGATAAGCATGTCAAGTGTTGAAGGGAGGCTAACTTCTAAGCCTTCTACTGTAAAAGGTACAGGTTGGAGTTGGAAAGACTTGAAGGATACCCATGTTCAGAAAGTAGCTAACATCACGGCTTCTTCTAGAACTTCAGCTTCTTCTCTGCTAGTGAAGAAGCCAGTTCTCCAGTTGTTGAAGCTAATAAGAAGCCTCCTCCATCACAGCAAGAAATTATTTCTGTTCTTTTGTTAAAAAATACAGAATGTTGTCTTCTTCACCTGTGGCTGGTTTAAGTCTTTGTAAGAAGTCTTTTGATCTTCACTCCTGCCCCAGTATTTCATAATTTGTGGCTTCTGAGCCTGAATGTAGGACTCTGTGACCCTACTCTGTTAGGTCAGTGAGGTCTGAGTGGTCTACTAAGATAGAACTAGATTATACCAACATCTTGGAAGGTCTTTCTTACAATGCAGCATATGTGGTCCCAGGTAACCCCCCCAACACACACACACACACACACACACACACACACACACACACACACACACACACACACACACACACACACACACACACACACACACACACACATTGTCAGCGCTGACATCAGCAGACTACCAGGGTTGACTGCAGCTTCATCTACAGAGCTGAAGCCACTGGCTTTTACTTATTCTCCTATCAACAATGTTATTGGGGCCATCATCATCAGGGCAGCCTATAGCATCTGATACATGGACTAATGCTTTGAGGTCAGTCTCAGTCTTTTTAAGCTTGGTCATTCCATCCTTCAGGATGGCCTTTCATTATTGGCTTTAATGCCCTCATTATTGATTTCAGTGCTGACTGGGTACTTGACCACTGGACTCGAGGTCAATCTGATCCTTGACTCCTTGAGATCAACCTCAGCAGCTCATTTTATGGCCCTGATATCAGTATTAGTACCAATGATACACAATTTCTTTCATGCTCCTCCCACAAAATGGACTCCCATTATGCCTTTAACAATTAGACTTCAGGTGAATACATTGCCATCAATCCATCTCCCTTTTCTAAAGGATAGCTGGACTAGGGACTTGAACTAGATGTTCATAAATTGTTTGGATGAGACATATATTCTTCTCGAAATATTTCCCTTTAAGGTTTGGAAATAAGGCTCAGTCCTGGATTTTCCAACAGTCTCCACCCCAGACAAAGATGAGGATAGGAAAGCTGCTTTTTCCTATCCCACTAAGATAACTGAAAGTCTGGGGAGGTTTTGGAGATGATCAACGTTTAGGCAGGATAGACATCAGACATTCCTCACCAAATATATTTTGGGAAAGGTCTTGCAGTCTCCCTAGTTCTCTTCTTGGCTGGATCCCTAGATGTCAGGATGGCTTGGTTGTGGCTCAGTCAGTAATAAAGATCCCCAGTGTAGGGGCTCCTGTCCCAGTGAGGCCAGATAGAAACCTCTAGAGGCCAGACAGGATCCTCCAGCCACCTATGGACTGTTTCTATTTAGCACAAACTCCAAACATGGACTCCACTGTTACAGTATCTACTCCTCTGCAAAACATAATGACTTGCCTACTGAATAAAGAATCCTGTGTGCTGGACAGACTAGAAAAACAAGTTTACATGTTCTTCCTACTTTGATGGCTGCAAACCATACCATATGACCCACATGGTCTGTTATTTCTGGCAGGGACCTGGGTCAAAAAAACTTCCTAAACTCTGGAAAGATTGCCATCTAGACAGCTTAAAACCATGTCAACCCTTTGACATTTTCCCATCTTAACCATGTGGCTGCACACAACATAGGGGACAGTTCATCAATAGTCAGAGGCACTAACAGTGGAATAAAACACCATGCCTGACTTCACATAACAGACTTTACTGAGGATACAAAGGCCAACTTCATGAATGCTTCATTTGATGGAACATTGCTGTATGGACCCATTGTAAAAAGCAAACTAGAAGCAGGAATGGAAGGGCAAGACCATCACTGCTGCTGGAATTAAGTCTGAGGCTCCCCAAATCACATTCTCATGAATGCAGCAGAGCATGGCCAGCTGCAATGCAACAAATGTTCTTGGGGGGGTGAGGAGGGTCACAAATGCTATGATAGCATGCAGAGTGGCTGACAACTCAAAAGTAGTCAGAGTCAGCAAATAATCAAGGATACAGTTGTCCCCTGCTGGGGGTCTGCAGTTAGCTTCCCAAGACCTTGCCTGACTGTCAAATTCTGGAAACAGAAACAAGCTATGTAAGGCAACCAGCTCAGAAAGTAAAACTTGAAAACAATAAAAGAAAAGTACTGTACCACTGTGGTCAAGATCCCAAACAAATTTACTGTGAATGTGTTGAGTGAACACTTCTGTTACTAAAGGAATTTCATGGTCTTTGACCAGAGTATTAACATGCTTTTCTTTTATTGTTAGACTCTGGAAATATTTGGGAGTTGCCTATCCCCCCACTTGGATAGCCATCTCATAGGATAAGTGGTGAGGACCATTACATCCAGAAACTACACAATTCCCTTCTTATCCCTATCCAGGTCAGAGACTCTTCTCCTACTAGACATCCCATCCTCTCAGAAGGCTGCAGAGAGAAAAGAGGTATTAAGTGTTATGCAAAAGGAGCAATTCAAGACCACACACTAGGCCAGGATGGGCTACACTTTTATTTGAGGTTTTTTTTTTTTTTTTTTTTTTAATCCAAGAAAACAAATAAACTTGGGTCTATTCTAGACTTAAGCAGTTTAAACCAGTGTGATCCAAAAGACATATTTTGCATGGTCACAATGCAAGTGATCCTCACTTGTCTATTTGAAACAGATTGAATGTGTTCTTTATACCTCTAGAATGCCTACATCCAAATAAAAGGGGCATAAGAGTCATAAAAGCTCTACCGCTTCTGTATAAAAGCTAGTCACTTGCAATTCCAGACTCTGCCATTTGATCTCACTTCAGCACCAGGGTGTTTACCAAATGAATGTTGGTGATTGTTGGTGGCTGCAGAACACCAGACTTTTCTATTACATGCACAACAATCTCCAAGTGGCCCCAATGATGGACAGTCTCATAGCAACAACTGGCTATCTTCTGTCACTATTCCAGCCTTTAGAGATCACAGTAAATACCACAAAGTCCAACTAGTGTCCACACAGTCAATCACATTCATCAGATGCAAACCTGGTGTTGTTGTTCAGCATATCTCCCACCAGCCAGAATTATTTCTCTTCAGTGCATCATGTCTCAAATTCTACATAATCAAACTGTTCTAGCAACTAGTTGTCTGTGGGCAATAGAACTCATGATGACCCCTGTTTACATGGTTCTAAATCTCTAATGCCAAATTAAAGAGAGCTATTACTAATGCAGGGGTTGCTGCTGCCAAACAACTTTGCATTTCAGTGCTTCTTCAACAAATGTAGTGCCTGCTGCCCCTTGAAAAATAAATTGTCTATATTGTATTAAAAGTGTTATTCAGAGCACCAATTAGTGGACCTCAATAGATTCTGCAACCATCTATTAAAAAATCTCAGAAATGTAGGGACCATGTCAGCTAGTGTATTTATACGTCCAATTTGTCCTTCAGCAGACTCTTTCAAGACCTCATCCCTGCTGTGGCAGTCACCATGGACACCTCTGCTCTAGGATGTAGGTGGCATATTCATTCACAAACAGATGGTTCAAGGTACTTGGACTCTGTAAACATAAATGTTCTGGAAATGACAGTCCTTCAAACCATGCAGGTATTTGAAGAGTCCCTCCCCACTGTGCTATTGCCATCCAAAGTGATAATATGGTTGCAGTTTTGGATCTCAGCAGCAAGGGGGAACTCATTCATATTACCATCATCAGGTGTCTGTGAGAGTTTGGGAGTGGTCCAATGCCATTAATTATCTTTTCATGGCAAACCACATCCCAGGAGAAGCCAATACTTTAGCAAACTGAGAAAGTCACTACCTGCTGATACCCCAAACTTTGTCACTCAGTATGTTGTTAGCACAGAGACTTTTCCGTTAGTTAGTGGCAGATTAAGAGTACCTTGGGCCCCATGCTGCCTTCAAACAATGGGCCCCGTCACACATTTTAGAACCATGCATAAATACATGTGTTTATTTGGCTATTGTCACCAATATTTATATTCATCAATTATGACCACGTTACTGTCTACATACACCTCACATCTGATTGGGATAAAATGGTCACAGTAAAGCATTGCATTTTGCTTTACACAAATGTACACTAGTCCTGTAAAGACAGACTAATAACTGTTTAACTTTATCAACTCAGTAGGGTCACTCATTTTTATCCACAGACAGCCCCAAACCCAGCAATTTATAGCTACATTGTTGACTGCACCCTTCTCAGATATCTGTGCCAAAAATAAATGTTAATAATGACCAAAGTAACATATTTCAAGCTTGCTTCACACAAAACATGCATTACTCATATAATTGTATCCCAACTTAATTCACTCACACGTACACTAGTCCTGCAACGTTAGATAATAGACTGTTTTAAAAATGAACAGATGATAACAGCACAATGTACTTTCATCCAAAGTTAATCCCCACTTCCACCAGCATTTATATTCACTTTGTTGACTGTGTACACCCCTTATTGTTATGAGTAAATAAATTATATGTATTTATTGGTAGCTTAATTTGAACTACATGAAACTATATAAAGATCACTAACATCACACTATGAGACCCAGCCATGTGCAACACAGTTTCAATAGAAGTGTATTTACAATGACAGCATAAAATATTGACTACTTACTAACATATGTTGCCAATATGCATAATCTCAGCAGAAGTAAAAGTAATTTGAATAATTCCACATTAAAGGGAGCTATTAATAATGCAGATGTTGCTGTTGTCAAACAACTTTGCATTTCAGTGTTTCTTCAACAAATACAGCGCCTGCTGCCTTTAAAAAATAAATTGTCTATGGCGCATTAACATTTTGGTGTGCTGATGGTACTGCTATAACATTTCCTGAAACAGATCAGCTATGCAAGAGGGTATGACTAGGAAAAACCTACCACGAGTTCATAGTTACTTACTAGGCATGCAGTCTAGAAGACCACTGAAGTGCCTAGCCCAAATTCCAAAATGCCATAAATCACTGTCTGGTTAAGTGACTTGCTCAAGGTCACAAAAGTAAGTAAATGAAAGTGGAAAGAGTCAAACCCTGCACCCTTGGCATAGGAATCTGCCCATTAACAAGCCAGAACTTTAGGCTTCTAAACTAAGTGCCAGTCAGAGTAACTGTTTTTAACTAAATACAGAAAACCTTTACAATCTGATCTTACAGAGAAGACTGTATCACAGTAACATACACAATGACTGCACACTAGATGCTGAAGCTCAGACAGTTCTGATCATCGCTCCAAATAATGCAGACTAAATGACCTGACAAATGTCAACTCCTTCACAGTTGCTGTAGACTGTAAAGAAGGAATGGTGAAATATATTTCTAAAATGCAACATGTTTAGTCTATATTATGCAATCCAGTCATATTAAGAATTATTTATTTTTAGTGCAATGAATAAAGCAAAACAATTAAAGATAATATAGATATTGCAGCAGCTTTTGTTCAACAATTCACAAGTCTCATAAAAATCAGAAATGTTACTGCATACAACATACTGTTTTGGTGGGGATTACATGATTGCAGGATACCTACATTTTACTTTTCACCCCCCCCCCCATGCCTTCCCAGTCACCAGGAATAGCTATCCCCTCTGATAGCACTCAGTATAGGTATAGGTATAACATTTCTGAATGGTTGATAATGTTGTATCGTTGCAACACACTCCTTCAGACAACAGAGCCATTTTGTAGTCAAATGGGGCCCTATGAAGGGTAATGAGCCAGGCCTCTACCAACCATACCAATATGCCATTACTTGGCTGTCTCCCCAATTATCATAAAACACTGTTCAAACCTGTGAATATACATACTATTTCCTTCTTTGCTTTTATAATTGTCACACAGATTTGAATTTCATTTAAAACTCTTGCAAAAACACTGACAGACATTTTCTAAAAAAAAACACTCTCACGTTGAAAACAGATTTAGCATGAGAAACAGCAAATGTCTTTTCTGTGGCAACTCATATTTAGCGAAAATGTACCTGACAAGCCATTCGGGTCCCTATTATATCATCGAAGATGCAAAATCTCGAATGCATCTTCACTGAACTGAAAACAACAAATATTTAAAAGAGGGAAAGGGCATATAAGCAATTTATTTCCCTGTGAAAGAAATCGCTTGGCCCAATAAAAAAACAAAACAAAACATTACAAACAAAACAAAGTGGGAGACTTCACCCCCCCACACCTCTGAACATGGGGGGCTGTGCTCCCCCTACACCCCCTAACTAAATATACCACTCCGAGATTGCACTACAGTGGGGAAAACGACAAAGTAATGGAGGCGGCCAAGCGATTTCTTTCCCAGGGAAAGAAATCATTTATATGCCCTTTCACTATTTTAAATTTTCGTTGTTTTCAGTTTGATGAAGATGCATTCAAGATTTTGCGTCTTCGATGATATAATAGAGAACCATCCGTTCAACCACAAAAAGACATGCTGGGATCCATACACAAATAGCATATAGTGAAACACTGATAGTGGCTATGTGAAGGGTGCAGGAATTCAAAACACAAATGTGCAATGCATTTGTTAACAGCCCAGGAGAGCCCACTAGATGCAATTGTTTCTTTTTAGGGGCAGCCCAGTAGCATTATCTGGTGAAGTGACTTGGTTAGAGTCACACAGGCAAACAAAGGATGACGAAATCAAGTGCTGCCCTACAGGAAGCAGCTCCAAGCCTTATTATTCTCTGCTAAGTACAAGCCAAATGCTATATCCCAGCAAAGTGCATTTCACAATATGTGCCTGCAAAAAAAAAAAGTTAATTAAAACACATTTATAGTGAAAATATTAGCAATAATCTCATAGACTTCATCCCATCCACCTTATTCACAGCCAGATAATAAACACAATGTCAACAGTCGACAGTCAACAAAACAAGGAAACCAAGGGTCATATCCAGAGAACATAGCTCATATGATGATGCTCCTGTTTATTACAGTTAATTCTTGTCTTTACACCATAACCACTCTGGGATGCAGGAACAAAGTATTTATACAGCACACACAACTGTCAGTTATAGCATCTTATATGACTGTACATCTCAAATACCTGCTTCAGATCAATGAATGAATAAATTCATACAAAAAGACAATAAATATATTTCAGCTCACTGCTGCCAGAACCACAGAGTACAACTTGTTGCAATGGGTTATCATCACAATGTCTTAGCTCAAGTATGTGAGATGAAGACCCAAATTCAGCAACACATTTTAAATATTTCTCTTATATAGTTAGAAAGTTGCATTAGGAAACATTTTTTGAAGGACACAAAGTCTGTGCAGTGAGTCTGGGTGCAGAAGGTGAAACAGATATTAATAAGATCTCAGCTAGGGTTTGAAGCCTGGAGGCTGTCAGAAAGGTCAGTTTTTTGATGGCTCTGTCAGGAAGTCATGGCTACTTTCAGATTTAAAAGAGATGGTTATTATTCAAATATGAAAAGGAAAATGAAGGACTATGGCCGGTACTTTTATGAATCCTTATGATGAGGACAGCACCAGGAAGGGATCTGGCATAATGATTAAGGGGTTTACCTCACAGACAAGAGGTATACCGGTTGATTCTCACCAAGGGATATTGACTGAGCTTAAAATGATCCACTCGAACAGCTAGCCTAGTACTTGCATATAAACCTACATATGAACCATATAAAAAAGAATAAAAACAGATTCATATGACCTAGAGCAATAAAAAGAAGTGTGGTTAGAGCTGAGCATGAATCCTTTTGAAATGTCTGCTAATGTATGTTCAGTTTATGAAGCATTGAGGACTTAATTTTCTTTAAATGCCTTGGATCTCCTCTGGTTCTTTAAAGAGTCTATGATTATTTATTGATTTGTGAGAGGGTGAAGACCTAGAGGTAAAAGGTTCTGGCTTTAAGATTTGATGGAACTTACTATAACATAACAGAGCAGGCTTTCACTGAAGACTTCAGGTGGCAATGCTACCCTCCCTGCAGATTACTCATCTTTTAATGCTGTGAGAAGGTCCAAAAAAAAAGCAAATACTTAAGGTGCATGTCTGCAGAGAAATCTGTTTGCCACAGGACATTTATTTATCAAAGCCTCACGGAAGTGATAGCATGAGGCCTGTGACTTGAAAGGGAAAAATACAGTCTAAACAAAACTGAAAACTACTCGATCGGGTAGATAATGAGAGGTAAAGAATTCCACAAGTAGTGAAAAATAAAATTTAGGAATAGTTCTGAACAAACTGCCAAATTACCTAGAAGGTAGCCTGAAGCCTCTATTGGCACTGTGGTATAGAGAGATGAAGCCCTGACTATGACCCAAGATGGATTACTGTCTCAGGCACTGGAGGAACTGGCTGGGAGTGGGAAGAATGACTGAACAATTTTATTTCATCCGTCCTGCAGGAGAAACAGTCCAACTCACTTCAAAGTCAAAACTTGTTGAAAAGAGAGATGCACACCATGCAGCATTATGGGCCAGAGACACGTGGGTTGGCACTGCTAAGCTGTGTGCAGATGGCAGCTTTCATGGAATGTGGGCAAGAATGCACACACCCACAAGGTAAGGTATAACAAAACAGTACATCAGCCACTGGAATATGTATTGGGTCAAAAAATAGAAATATTCTTCATGGCTGCCTAAATGATAGCCATGCCACAAACAACTCTTGTCCCAAATGATAGGAAATGAATAGTGGCAGCAGCTATATGGTCAGAAAGCATAGAAAACAGAAAAATTAATAAAAAAAAAAAGAAACAAAGCACCAGAAACAACTGAAAAAATGTAAAAAAAAGAATATATATATATATATATATATATATATATATATATATATATATATATATATATATATATATATATATATATATATATATATAAAATATATAGACTCATGTAAGTGGTCTATTCTAAAACACCTCCCCTTAGAGGAAGCAGTAACATACTTTAACAACAAATTCCTTGAGATCTTTGATTTGCATGCACCTGTTCGTTCAAAGAGAACAAAGGCAAAAACTGCGCCATGGCTTTCTAAAGAGTCTAAACTCAAAATTACCATTAGAAACAAAGCATGGGCTTTATGGCGTTCTTCTAAAGACCCCCAAGATCACATTAAATACAGGCAATTCAGGAACGAAACTAAAAAATCCATTTTACAAGACAAAAAACAATACTACTGTAATTTACAGACAGTAAATCAAAATAACCCTCAGAAGTTTTGGGCAGGCTTATATAATCTACTACATCCTGGACAAACTTCAACCCCAGTCCCTGCTGCTACTATTGATAAAACCCCTGGAGATGTTTCTGACAGTTTTAACCGATTTACTGAGACAATTCAAGCCCTAGCTAGCCAACTACCTCCTAGCTCCCCTGGTCCTGAAAGTAGCACCCCTAGAAACCTAACCGCATTCAGCTTCCAACCAGTCGCCACTTCACTTATCCGTACCTTGATCAAAAAATTAAAACCCACTACACCTTCTGCTGATCAACTCCCTGCCGAGTACCTACAAAAATCAGCTGATGCTATTGCTTACCCTGTCTCAATACTAATCAATCGAACTATAGTAGAAGCTAAAATTCCCACCATCTGGAAAATATCCTATGTAATCCCACTTCACAAAGGAGGCAGCTCTACTGAATTCTCCAATTATAGGCCAATAGCTATACTCTCTCCACTTGCAAAGATTATGGAAAAATGTATTCATAGACAACTCATGTACCACCTAATCCAGAATCACCTTATGGCAGACACTCAGCATGGTTTCCGTCCTTATCACAGCACTACTTCAGCCCTCCTAGCCTTTACCAACACCATAAACCATAATCACAACAATAATTATATATCCTCAGCCCTCTTCTTGGATCTTTCCAAGGCATTCGATATGGTTGATCACCAACTTTTAATCCACACCCTGCAAACATTCTGTCTACATACTAGAGCCCTTCAATGGTTTCAATCCTACCTGAATGGTCGACAGCAGGCTGTCCTCTGGCAGAACAACTCTCTAACCTTCTACCTAACACCCCTGGAGTACCACAAGGCTCTATACTAGGGCCTTTGTTGTTCTCCATCTTCATTAACGACCTTTATACTGTCATCCCAAAAGTCAGCTGTATCCAATATGCTGATGATTCTACTCTGATTTGCTCGGCCACATCTCCAATAGAGTTATGGTCAGCTAACCAGGCCACCTTTAATACAATAGAAAACTGGCTTTCTGAATGTCGTCTGATCCTAAATCCCAAAAAAAATAAAATGCTGTTATTTTCACCAACACGTAGGTCTACCGCTTTCATCTTTACCATAAATTCAAATGATGGCACAATAATCTCCCCTGACCCCTCTACAAAACTATTAGGTGTCATCAGAGATAATAATCTAAAATTCGACCTACATGTTAACCAAACTATCAAAACCATCAATAAAAAACTAGGGTCACTTTACAGAATAAAAGCCTTCCTAACCCCTCCAGCTAAAATTGCCATAGCTCGCTCTCACCTTCTTTCAACCCTTCTGTATGCATCCCCTCTACTCTCAAATTTAAACAAGACTGTCCTTAACAAACTCTCAATTTGCTTCAACTACATTGCCAGGTTTGCCACTGAGCTGCCATTTAGGACACATCATTGCATCGATCTAAATCAGCTTGGGTGTCTTGAACTACCCAGCCTAATCCAGTATAATCAACTGATTATGGCCTTTAAAATCCTCTATAATCCAAACAATACTCCTGCACTTAAAAATATTATCACCCCTATAATAATCCTAGACCGCTTCGATCCTCTAACAATCTACTAATTCAGACTAGCAAAATTAATAACACAGCCAGTGACTCTCTCTTTGCAAACTCTGTAAGTAGATCCTGGAACTCTCTTCCAGCTGATATTACCTTACTTTCCACCTTAGGTCAACTTAAAACTAGACTCAAACAACATTTGTCACTTAACTGGCTATGTCACTGTATCAAGCCTGGCTAATTCTCTCTAGAATGTGTAAAAATCTGTTAACCAGCTTACTGTGTAATTTAATTTAATCTTGATTTACACTCGGGATTAACTCTAACCTGTGGAGCTTGTTTAACTTGCTTACTTATGTAATCTTTGTAAATAGTCTGTTTGTATTATGTAATGCTGTATCTGCTTACCCTTGGAGCTTTTCTCCTCGGGCCTCCGCTGAAAATGGATATGCATCCAGTCGGACTATCCCGGTCAACAAATGTAAAATAAAATAAATAAAAATAAAATAAATGTACAGAGCCCAATATAGCAAAAAAAATATTGTAGCCTCTAGCTCCTCGGCAACGCTGCCTTCAATGGAGTTCATATAAAGAAACAAAGCAGCCTGTTCCTCTTTTTCATGACTCAGGTTTTGAGTCAGGGAAGAAACAAACATTATGCAGCTAACATAACTTCAGTCAGGGATCTGAGAACCTGTATTGACAAAGAAACATCCTTTGGTCACCATGCATGTGCTATTGTAAGAAAGTCTTTTTTCATTGCATAGTTTATATCTAAAGGTGTGAAGTTTAGGTCCAGAGAGTAATCACTCCAGTGTACTTAATCAGTCTAATCACAGAATATAACACCCCATTTGAAATACATATGTCTAAGCATTTGTCACAACTGGAGTGACCACAACACCTTGTCACTACAAAAATCAAGGGCCTAAATAACAAAAACTATAAAGACTGTGTCAAAGCCTTGTTCTTCTTTGTATCATATGGGCTACTAAAAGATGGCCTCTAACTTGTGCATAGACCCTCAACAGACCCTATACTATCACACCTATTACACATTCACAAGTTCGGTTGTAGCATGAACACCCACTCAAGGGATCTCAGTTTGGTTGTAGCATGAACACCCACTCAAAGGATCTCAATCTCTTTTGCAACATAAATAGAACATGCTGGAGGGATACATATGGATCACAAAAATATCCTTTCTATGGAATTGTCTTCCACTCCACATAAAAACAAAGTACTTCTCTTACTCTATTCAATTGTAATTTGGATGAAATAATGGGAAGCCGCAAACTCACGTCCAGTTTAGCACCTATGTCCCTCATGGATAGGGCTAATAAGTAAATGTCCCAACATATCCTTGTTCTGCCCACCTCTGGTTTACTTGTATGCAATATATAAGGACTTAAAACTACCACAGGAATGTAAAGATAAGATTCTTAAGATCCTCATGGATCAATAGCTTCCTAAGTACCTGTGACTCCATTAACCTGTGGAAGAGTAGGCCCATCCTCTGTAACTTATTGAATTAAGCCTGTAGGTATTAGCACCAGACTGTAACCAAACATATCATAGACTGTTTAGTATCTTGCCAATCCCATAATGTACTGCAGAGCTCTCCTACAGATCTAAGATTACCTGTGCTAAGGCAGATAATCTGAGACACACAGAATCTTCTTCACCAAGGTATGGGAAGGTGACTTTTTATTTACTTTATTTGAATTATTTACATTTACAAATGTATTACCAAGATGAGTCAATTTTTCCAAATTCTGCATTACAATAAGTATATAACTTTCATATCTGGTGAAAGTAGGTCTATCCACAATAAAATACAAGAGTCCCATGCTCTCTTTGTTGGATAGTCTTGTCATGAGAATGTTTCTTTGATAATGGTAGCCCAAAGGAAGACCTAGATTTGAATATTAGATCCAATTCATTGGGCTTTACAAAGATAATAAGACAATACCATGTAGCTGTTGTGCAAATGTCATCAAGAGCTGCATTCTTGAAAAAGGTTACCAATGTTGCTAAGCTCTAGTAGGGATTATTCTATTTAAGACAGAAAGATTTAATGCATTCAGAAAGCCATTTGACAAGGTTAATCTCAGATACTTCATGCCCTAATTTTTAATGAAAATGAAATAAGAAGATGTGAGTCTTTGCCTATTGTCCATGTAATATCTTAATTGGTGGTGAACCTCCATGAAGTGTAACAAGTGCTCCCCAGAATTTGAAAAAAATTGAATTTGAATAAGGTAAATATATGGGTTGATTAAGATTTCACTTTACTGAAATTTTAGGCATAAAAGAGAAGTTAGTCCAAAGTAATACCCTGTCTTTATGAAACACCAAATAAGGAGATCCTACTGACAGCTTTCTTATTTGTCATCACTAGTTGTTTTGCAAAGAGTTTCTTTTTGAAAATGTAATGTCATGGTGAGTTTTGTGGCAGTGAAGTTTTTGTTTTTCCTCTATTTCTCCACTGTGGAATTATCATAGAATTGGCATGCATAATTTCACCCCTCCCCCGCACTGTTTTTATGGGGCTTTGATTCAACATTTTCAGATTTTATTTTTCAATAAACAGTGAGACAAAGAAGTTTGTCACCATGGATAATAAGTACAATCCTATGAACAGAGCATGTAAATTTGAAATCTAATAGCTAATGGGTCTCCAAGGTTACAAAGTCTGGTGAATCAGCTGGCTCAAACAGGAGCCAAGTCAATTTTTCTAGAACTAAGTACCAATCTCATGAGGGTAATAGATCTCACAGGAGAGGCCATCATAAAAAGTACCTTTGAGATGTTTTCCATACCTGCAAGGAGCTCCAAAATGCCAAGAATCGTGTCAAATGTGAACAGCACAGAACCAAAAAATAACATCTAAATACCTGCAAGGAGCCTAAAGAATTTGAATCAAAACCTTGAGGAAAATTAGAAATGGCAGCCAAACAGACATTAATGACTAAGTCCAGATTCATGCACATCTGCCAGACAGCCCTGAATTGCAGGAATAGAATAAAAATGAATGCAACCCCTTTATATTATCTGAAAGAGAAAATGCAAACATTTGTCTTTATAAAGTTTTTACTGGAGTTGGTGTTGACAAAATGGCAGCATCCTGAGCATTCTCCCAGAAAAGGATGGGTTACATATAACTGCTGGAAGGAGAGAAGACAAATTGTCAGCCACAGAGAATATATGTCTGAGTAAGCCTTTCCTGATATCCTTTTTGGTACCAAAAACAGGGACTTAAGCTCATCTGGATGAACTAGAGAAATAATGTTTTAATTATGACTCAGTAGACAAAAGTTTGAGTAGTAGCTTGGGTGTGGTGGAATGAAAGTGGGTGGCAAGTTCAACCCAACCATTCCAGAGGAAGGGAAGATGATTCTGTGTCTGGCAGTATTCCAATGTGCACGTGGAGACTTGCATGAAAGTCATTGACTGGGCAGACACAGGTTTGAATCCCAAGCCAGTGTCAGTAGCCTTCATCCTGCATGTGCATGAGAGCACACATACATCAGTGTGAAACAATGAATTCCTACAGGTATTTGGTGTCTACATTACTACCAGGAGAGGGGTTAAGGAGTGGTTAGGAATAGGAAAATATGCCTCCATAGCATGAACTCAGAATGAAGTGGAATACTACTGGATGGAGTGCTTGCCAGCTGGGGCAAGATGGGTAAGGATGCTTTCCTTTCCCATTTGGGATATAAGCAGGACACACCCAGCTGGTGAGACCAACTCCCTTGATCACAGTCAAGTCAAATGGATAAGGTCACCTATGGGCTTTTGTGTGGTTGGTAAACTGGATGTGAGGTTCACTTACCTCTGCAATGATGCAAGTGACTGTGGGATTGCAGGCAGAGGCACATACCACCCCTCATGGCTGCCTAGATGACATCTTCTTCCAGATAGCTCTTGCCCTGATCCCAGATGAAATTAATTAGTAGGGAGCAAACTAGGCTATCTGATTGAGAGGAGGCTTCATATTTGGCAGGAACAGAAACAAAAAGCACATAAAATAGGGTCTCCTCTAGAAGATGAGGCAATAGCAGAGGGAACAAGCTTTAGCCATGGTTACCAATAAGCTATAAGGATAACCTTGGCTCTGTAGAGTTTTGCCTTCTGAATGAATCTCATTATCAGTGGAAATGGGAAAAATCCGGACACATCTTGGTAGCCGCTTGTGTGTGAAGCAATGAAAAGGGCAAGGGTTAAATGTGTTTGGAGAGACAAAGAGATTGCAACAAAAGTTTCCCCAGTTCTATAAAAATTCCCATGCCAACAAAATACTGAGAGGCTACTCATGTGTTAGAAGCAGCCATCTAAGCAATCATTTGCTAAGTTTGTCTGCCAATAAATTGGACTTCTCAGGGATATGAATAATAATGTATTGCAAGACGTCAGCCATTCCCAAAGTCTCATAGCTTCCTGGCATGGGGGATTTTTTTAACTTGATTTTGGTATGTTCAATGTTGCCTGTTATATTCTGCATGTGTATTTTCTTACAGTTAGTTCTGATGGAACATCTCTGAAGGTTTTGCCAAGGCACCAGATAGTTTAATACAATTTTGTTGTTGTTTTTATTTCTGGTGGGTGTCTAATCGTCTATTTGTTTGTTTTTGATTTTTTTGTTGTTGTTGTACTCTTTGTCCTTGCTGTCAGTCATCAGCTCCGTCCATGGCAAATTGCACCAATTATTCTCCATCATAGGGGTGAGGAATGACCAGGACAGCCATCATTCAGGCAGTCATCACTGGTGGTTTAAGTATTTCCTTTTTAGTTTCTCCCAAACTAACTACATGTATCTGGTGAGGCATAGGGATGATGTATGTAATTAGATGATAACAGATGCCATACTCTTACTTCTGCAATGTGATTTCCCTCTCTGCATCTCTGCTCCACCCCTGGTCCCAATCAGGAAGTTAGCACCACTTATTGCACCCTGAGTGTGCACAGCCCTTCCCTTCTCCCTTTGAGAGGTAAGTGGGCCACACCTCTTCTTTCCTTCTCTCCTTACTTGGTTCCTCCAGTGCTGGGACCACTAGTCAAACTCCTGCTGCCTGAGAAGTAGTCAGGCATATGTCCTCCTATGCCACAGAGCCAGGGTAGTTTCTCATATATATATATATATATATATATATATATATATATATATATATATATATATATATATATATATATATATGTATGTATGTATATATATATATATATATATATATATATATATATATATTACTTCTATCATCTGAAGTTCCCATTTGCCACTGGTTCATATCCCATTCAATTATCTCCTGTATTCCCATTCATGAGTAATCAAGTAACATGCACTCTGTGATAAATGTGTTTGAAACACTGCACTGGCTCTTGTCCCAATCACTGACATGTCCCCAATTTCAGCACATTTTTGCCAGAAATAGAACTTTTCCATGCTCACTTTGAAACTGACATCTATAGTTTGTTCCTCATATCTGACTAGCCTAGGTTTCTCAAGCTTAGTTTGTTGGTAGAAATCATTATTAACTTAATCATGACATGGAAGATTTTCATAGATTTGGTAAAACTTGCTTCCTTTGATTTTTTTCAGTCTTAGGGTCTACTCTTGAGTTTGAGCATGACTTTAGCCACATACTACTTTGACATTTTCATAACAGTCTGTCTAAGTCTTCAAAGTGACAGTGCCAGACTTGAACTCCATTTTCAAGGAGGTAACATAGCAGCACAGTGCTGCCTCTTCATTTGGCTACATTTCTGCTATTACTCCTCAGTGTACTACATATTTTGCTGCAGGGTGGCATGGATACTTTGAAGTTTAATGCTGCTGAATGCTTCAAAATGTTGCTTCTCTCCAGAAATCTTCCTCTTATCTAATAACATGACATGGAACTGAGTTTATGTGCTTGAAGCTCCATTATATGTAGTACTTTCCTTTGTTTTCACAGTTTTATGCGCTGAATTTTAAGTACTTGACACATGATTGACTAATGTGTAGCCCTGCTTACATTTCCCTTTATCTAGCATCACGTTCTTACCTCTTTGGACCTCATTGTCAACCACCAAGTCATAGACACAGCTAGGAATCTTAAGACAGTTTCAAGTATAAAATTATTAAGGAGGACTAGCTTAAAGCATATTCCTGTGGAATACCACTCTCAGCTCCTTTTCATCAGATTTAAATTCTCTTTGTGTAATTACCTTTTCAGCTTAGTGCAATGAATAGTCATATTCAGAGTTTCTCTACCATCTTCAGTAAGTATTTGTAAAGTACTGTGTGAATACCTCCCAACCTCTTAGTGCAAGAAATCTGGACAAATTTTAAAATAATGGGGGGGGGGGGGACAAAGGCCCAAAAATAGGAACACATTTTAAACATTCCTTCTACAAACTTAGAAAGTTACTAGACTAGCAGGTTTTCTCAGCATGCATTTTTGAAAGAACATCTGTGGTGTTGCAGCGGTAGCGTTGTTGCCTCACAGCAAGAGGTTCTCCCATTCGATTCTCGGCTGAAGTGCAGGGAGTGCCTTCTGTGTGGAGTCTGCATGTCCTCCCCGCGGTTGGGTGGGCGTTCGAAAGACATGCCTAAATGGGCGTGCCTTCATTGAAGGTTGAATGTCGAGCTGGCACCTCGGCGTTCGTCAAAATCTACTGCCAATCATTAGCAGACCGGAGTTCCGCTGTGGCGACCCCTAACCGGGAAAAGCCGAAAGACAAACAACAACATAAAGTCTGAAATTCAAATGAGTGTCATTATTTAATTAATTCATATTAGCAGTGATTTGCTAGAAAACAACAAATTTTATGAGGAACAAACAAAAAATATGTGGCAAACATCTGGATATTCTGAGAAAATCCAGACAGTTGAGAGGTATGTACCAGGGTAACCTGTGAAGCTCTTTTTGATTTGAATCCATGTTAGAGCTTGAAACCTCCTTTTCCCTTGGCTTTATGGGATGTGCACAGACTGGATGGAAGTGACCCATGTAACCTTTTTTTTCAACCATGACCATATGCTTCCACATTCTCTGCGTTGTCCACAAAATTTGATTTAAGAAGAGTTTTTTATCAGTTTATCACTAGTTGAAGAAAAGAAAACCAAATATCCAGTTCTCTATACATTTTACATTACTGAAACATGCACGCGTTATTTCTACATGCTCACATTTTTCAAAAGTACAACTGTCCTTGATTAATGTTGAATCAGTTCTACTTAAAGTTGCCTTGGCCATCTAGAATAAAAGTGTGCCCTTTATGACCATTTTGTAATTATAAAAGCAATACACGTAAGTACTGTTTAATAGGCATTAAAAAACAGGTCTAGGTAAAACATCATGGGTACCTCTTGATGTATAGACTATCTTACCTCTGTTATTTTGACATGAACCAGAGCTGATCTCCAGGTGAGCAAGAAGCATGACTCACTGCTCTCCCTGTTAACAACTACTTCTGACAAATGTCAGAGGTGACAGTTTCTTGCTTTCTCTTCTGAAAGAATATCCAGAGTTTATTGCTGTACACAGATTGAACTGTTATGAGGAAAAACAATATAAGTGATTTATGAATAAAGCACCAAGCATGTGTGTGTGTGTGTGTGTGTGTATGTATATATGTATACACACACACACACACACACACACACACACACACACACACACACACACACACACACACACACGGGTCTACTTCACATCTCACTCCACAACAAGTACAAATATGACTCTGTCATTGTCCATGTTGGTGTGAATGACCTGAGACGTACCTCCCTGGACTACATGAAAAGAGACATGGAGGAGCTCTCTGATCTTGTAGCCCAGGCCAGTATGACCCTAGCCTTAAGTAGCATCCTGCCATCACCCAGAATGACACTATAGTACAAGGACAAAATGATTGACTTTAACAATTGGCTAAGCTTCTGGTGTCATTCTAAGGGAATCCAGTACCTGTGTTCCTGGGATGACATGATCGACAGACCATGCTGCTTTGCCAGAGATGGCCTGCACCTGTCGCCCTTGGGAATCCGGATACTGGCAAAGGCTCTTGCCACCCCTGTAGTGCCTTTTTAGGCAAGGTTCAAATGACAAATTCACCACCGTAACAGGTACAAGCAAGCAAAAATCTGAGGGTAATGCTACTCAATGCTAGAAGTCTAAACCTCAAAATGCACTCACTCGAGACACTCCTTAAAATGGAGAACATTGACATCTGTGCAGTGACAGAGACCTGGTTCAAAGCTCCAGAGAGCACCCCTGCATTACCAGGCTATAATTCATACCACACCTTTCGGCCACCAAACCCGGACCGAAACACTAAAGGTGGAGGTGTGTCCATATTCATTAAGGATATCCACACCTCCAAGCTAGTTGCTCAGCATAATGCATCCGAGATTATCCAAGTTCAACTAACTCTGGGAAAAACCGCAATCCAGATTGTAGCTTGCTACAGACCCCCACCATGCCCCAGGATTCCCACTCCTCTTTTCTTGATACACTGGAAAATATTAAGGTACAACCCAACACTCTAATAATAGGTGATTTCAACTACCCTACCATTAACTGGGAAAACTACTCATGTACCAACTCTTTTGCTCAAGGTTTTCTGGAAAGCATTAATTCCAATGCTTTGGATCAACTTATCCACACCCCCACCAGAGGCAGCAATATCTTAGACCTGGTCATCACCAACATGGGTGACCAGTGTTCCACACCAGAGGTCATCTCCTCATTGGTCAGATCCGACCACAAGCTAATCACCCTAGACATCCACATCCCACTCCCACCCCCATTAGGAAAACAACCGTAAAAAATTTCTCCAAAGCCAACTTCACGCTTCTTAAGACAGAAGTGGCAAACTTCATGACACCCATGCAAATGGACAATAGAGGTACAACTGCTGAATCCTACACAAATGCACTTTATAAGCACTTACGTGTGTTATCCCTAACAGAACCAAGATGCTATCCTCCAAAAAAAGGAAGCCAATCTGGTGGTCTTCTGCCATAAACAAACTCTACAACAGAAGAAAGAAACTGTTGCAAAAAGAGTAAAATCCCATGATTGGAGGAACTCCCTGGTCAGCCTCAGTAAGAAGCTGAGATCCCTCATAAAATCCTCCAAAGCTAGTTATGAAAACAAAATTGCCACTGATTCTAAAGACAACCACAAAGCATTCTATAGCTATGTTAAAAAGCTCAATGGCAACACTCAGATCTGCTCTGAGTTACAGCACAATGACACTAAATATACAGAACCAACTGATATTGCCAACATCCTGGCAGATAGGTTCAGTGCTAACTTTACCCCCTCTCACCCCTAAATGGCCCATCTTTATACCGGAAGAATGCAAAGTTCCTGTAATCATGGCTGCACAGGTAAAAACTTCACTCTCCAAAGCCAAGAACACAGCATCCATGGAACCTGAAAACATCCCAGGCTGCCTTCTACATGAACTAGAGAATGAACTGGCACCCCACCTAAGTACCATGTTCAATCATAGCCTCACCTCAGGCTTTGTGCCCATTGAATGGCGCACCGCGACAGTTATCCCACTCCACAAAGGGGGGGGGGGCCACAACAGACCCCGGGAACTACTGCCCCATTAGCCTGACGAGCCTTGTCTGCAAGGCCATGGAACGTATCATCATGGAACTCATAAACAAAGACATTGGAGATCTCCAAACCCTGGACCACACACAGTTTGGGTTTGTAAAAGGCAGATCATGTCTCCTAAACCTGATAGACTTCTTTGAAGTAGTCACCAAGGCCATGGATGAGGGTAAGGTGGTTCACACAGCCTATCTAGATCTCGCCAAGGCGTTCAACACCATCCCCCACTCTGGAATTTTAGATAAACTCACTAAACTAGGTATAAATCCCTATGTCACAAGATGGGTTGCCAACTGGCTTACTGAAAGAACCCACACTGTGAAAGTAGCAGACTCTAAATCGGACTTCAGACCATTGACAAGTGGAGTACCACAGGGTTCAGTCCTGAGTCCTCTCCTGTTTGGTATCTACTTCTCTGAAGTACAGGCTAATACAGAAGGTCTTTGGCTAACTAAATTCGCAGATGACTGCAAACTAGGAGCCATAATTGAAACTCCTAACAATGTGGACATCCTACAAAAGGGCCTCACTGAGACAGATGCCTGGTGTCAAAGACATGGTCTCAAGCTCAATGCCAAAAAGTGCATTGTCATCCCCTTTGGTAAAAATTCTGTACCCATGAACTACCACATAGGCGGTAGTCTACTTAACACTGAAAGTGTGATAAGAGACCTTGGGACACAGGTGGACAGTAGTCTCTCCTTTGATAATCACATCGCCAAAGTGGTCAGGAAATCCTTCTACATGGCACACCTCATCACAAAAGGTTTCTCATCCAGAAAAAAGAGGTCATTGTTCCCCTCTACTCATCACTCATTAGACCCATTATAGAGTACAATGTCCCTTTTGGTATGTACCTCACAAGACATTTACAACAACTGGAAAGGCCGCAAAAATACCTCACAAAGAGGATTGCTGGCCTCAAACAGATGCCTTACGCAGACCATCTCAAAAAACTCCAGCTTTATTCCATCGCATATCGCCTACTCAGAGGCGATCTCTGCCTAAAATACAAAGCTATGTCAAACCCAGAGCTGTTGGACATGCTCCACTTAAAGAAATCCCAATCCCTCCGAGCTACACGCTCTAGAGACCTAAACCTTGTCACCACAATAAACAGAACATGCTGGAGGGATAGATTCCTGTCCCAGAGACTTCCCATACTCTGGAACAGACTACCTATCTATGTCAAACAGACCTCCTCATTAGCACTCTTCAAGAAAAATATTGATGATTGGATGGGTAATAGGAAATTCACCCTGGGGATCACTTCTGTGGTTCTGCTTGACAGGGGCACAGGAAAATAATTTTCCTGGGTGGCGAAAGCCAGGGTACATTTTTGGATAGGCTTGTATAGGCCCTAGGGCCAATAGCCTAGTACCTACCTATGAACCTATGAACCTATGACTGAAAACTCAAACTACTGAATTTAATTTGTCTGAGACCACAATACCTAAATTTCAAAATACTGAAAACTCATTTGACTGAGCCTCATTATACTGACAGCTTACAATGCTGAATTTCAAAATACTACATTTTAAGCCATAGACGTGGCATGTTTCCTTTCACCTGTGAATTGCTTGTGATAAAAAAAGTTACTGTAACTTAAAGTGCCGACTGTCAGAATAGCGATAGTAGCATAGAACTTAGTGTTGTAGTGTTCCTAAATGTGGATGCCTCTTTACATTTTTACGGGCAGTATCTAAAGTAATATGGCGGACATTTTGTGTGTTCCTGGCAGTAGTGGCAGTGTGTATAGTACTGTAAGGTAAGTAAAAGGTATATGCCCATTTCCCCACTGTAGTTAGTACATATAGTTAGGGGGGTGTGGGGGGCAAAGCCCCCCCACCTAGTTTGGTTTTATATTGTCTGGTTTCTGTTAAGAGGGTAAGTAAGCAGTTTTTAAGTTTTGGAAAGAGCCTGTCATTGGTGTTGTAAGTATGCATGTCTATGGCTTAAAATTCAGTATTTTGAAATTCAGCATTTTAAGCTTTCAGTATAATGAAACTGATTCAAATGAGTTTTCAGTATTTTGAAAATTAGGAATTGTGGTCTCAGCCAAATAAATTCAGTATTTTGAGTTTCAGTCATGTAATGTAGATCCATATATATATATATATATATATATATATATATATATATATATATATATATATATATATGTGTGTGTGTGTGTGTGTGTGTGATTAATGAACCCCCTTTTTATTTTGCATTCATTTACTGGGTAGGACACTGATCACAACTGACCATTTGCACGTACTGCCCTATACTATCTTGTAAAAATAAAACATACAATGTTTAAGAAGGCAAGACTGAACATGCTGAATGATACTGATAAGTAAATTGTAACCATATTCTGTCAGTTCCTAAACGAAGCATTCATTTTCTAGAATAGGTGGTCTTAATGACTACATTATTGTGAAAAATCTCATCATTTCCCAAGTTTGTAAAATTAATAACTATACAGTCATATCACATCCTTTCATCTGATATACATTTCAGCCTAATGATTAATTTAACTAGGTTGTCCACTTTCAGTTGATTTGCTTTCTATGTGATTCAATCATTTTTTTTTTGATTATCTGATAATCGGTGATGGCATTTGTGCTCATGTGTAAAACAAGTCTTTAATTTAATTTAAGCAGGTTGTGTCAGGTAGGTTTTGAGAATGTACTGTTAGCAGGTGCTATCTTTGGGATTGACCCAGACTTGACAGATAAGAGACTGGAGGTGATATGCAATCGTTTATTTTGGGGGAGGTGCAAAGTTCAGTCCTCTGGCATGTTAAAACATGACTTTGACACAAGATGTAATTAATGGATGCTCATCAAAACTACAGAGCTGATCAGACTGGATATGTACATAACCTTCCATCACAAGTGGCTATGACATTTTTTTAAATCTACCTGCCCTTCTTCATATTTTCGATATATGCACAGATCTTAGGGACTGGGTATAATACTGTTAATAATATCAACATGGCTAGTTTGCTGCAAGGCTAAATTTTGGTGAAGGTAGAATGAGGGATTGATGTAAGTATACTGCTTAGGTGGTCACCCCATAAATAAACTATGTTTTATTCAACTTGTGAAAAATTGAACAAAGACTTGAAATCTAGAGAGATATAATATCTAGTTGAGGATACAGTGAAAATGTGGAGACAGCCATATAAAGAAATCCTGCACTTGTAGCTAAATCCATCACAATCACCCTAATCATATCTTTCAGCTGTACATATTTTTGCAGAATGCCCTGATTTTTGCCTCATATTTTTGGTTTGTTCCTCACAAAATTTGTGTTTTCTATGGCAAATCAATGAGGACTGAAGTCACTATATAATGACATGTTTGAGTTTTAGATTTCACATAATTAAGAAAATGCATGTTAATACAAATCTTGTTATTCTAGCAACTTTCTAAGTTTATAAGAGCAATATTTAAAATCTGTCCCTATTTTTTGGACATTTGTCCCCCCATTATTTTAGGCTTTGTCCAGATTTCTTGCGATAAGAGGTTGAGGGGTATGGCCTTAATGATTCATTTCAGCACTGAGTAGGTAGCCTAACCATGCATTATCAATTTATAATATCCACATCTCCATTAAGGAATATACATTTTAATAAGAATCCATACAACCCATGTAATACACAGGTATCCTAGAATATAATATTTTAAAAATCTATGGAAATAGTAAGACACAGTTTGAGGATACAATATTGGCCAACTCAAGGAAGATATTAGAGAGTATTTATTCAGAAACTGGAATACCCTTCTTACAAAGACTGACCGAATAGTGGAAGTTAAGCTGTTACGTAAGTGGGACCTGAAGCTAATCCTTTACATAATGGACAGACTAGGTGAACCATGGTATCCCCATCTGTCATCACAGTATGAGAATAAAACAGAAACTACAGGATGCAGTCCTAAAAACATGCTCTACAAATGCCTTGACAAAAATAAAGCACAAGTAACAGAGAAAAAGTAGGAAGTGGCAAATAAATACTTAGGTGTTTGGGCACTTCCCTTTGGAGCTACTTTCGCACAGGTATGATTTTGGCATGTAAAGGATATTCTGCATTTATAATGACTCAGAAAGTTGGAGGCCTTCATGATTTAGGTTTTTCTACTGTATTTGATCTGTGACAGCAGTTTCTAAAGTTCATTTTAAATAGGAAGCACATTGCTTCAGCAATGCATAATGTTTCAGTTTTAAATTCCCTTAGAAGCGCAATGGTACTATGCTTTCCTGAAATGCTAATTAAAGAATTTCTTAAAGCATCTTATATAACATTGTTAAACTACAGAGCAAAATATACAATGAAAACATGTTGCATAGTACTGTAAGATCAGTGAGCACGATGAGAAACTAGTTCACATATTTAATTATTTGTTGGGGTTTTTTTTTTTTTTTTTTTTTTGAGAAAAAGACATGTGAAGGATGTAACTGAATACAAGAAATAGAATGTGTTGCAGATATTACTAAGGTGACCTGAGTGGGAGAGGGGAGTAGTCAACTGAGGAAAGAAGAGTTATGAAAATGAAGGAGTAGGGGTTTAACACGGGTTGGAGCAGGAACACAGCCGATATTTGGATAGAAATTATTTTAGAGAGTGTGTAAAGGCAAGATTATTGGTATTAGACATAATAAAAACAGGTAAAGCATATAAATATCTTTTACAAACACACACATATACAT